>NW_025999982.1:18157286-18202860 GCF_001458135.2 Marmota marmota marmota
TGCTATACTGTGTGACCAGGATCTTGTGTCAAACCCTCATTCTTAATGAGAGGGGCTAGCAATAGATGGTCTGCTACAGAGAGGAGCCTGAACTTTTGAGTTTTTTCACCATGTACTTCCACTCCTATGAGATGATATCACTTTTCACAGTGGGAGGTTCCAGGGACAAGAAACACACAAATGCTAAGTCATCAAGAAGATGTTGGATTAAGTGAAAAATATAAAAATAGATGAAATATGTTCTTTTGAGTAGTCATGAAAACTCCCCAGAGAAAGATATGTAGGGTATTCCTTTCAACCTGCTAAAGAAACAGTATTTAGTCGTGGGTATTGATTACTCAATTCTAACCCATCTTAGGGGAAAATAAATAATGCATTACAGCAGGAAGATGGCAAGTTCAAAGCCAGCCTGGACAAATTAGTGAGACCCTGTTCCAAAACTTAAAAAAGGGTGGTGTCTGGGAATGTAGCTCAGTAGTAGAGTGCTTCTCTATGATGCTTCAGGCCCTGGGTTCAATCCCTAGTGCCACAAAATTAATAATTATAATAAATAACAACAATAATGCTTCAGAGGATGCTAATGTTAGTTTCCCTTGTCTCATAAACTATATTAAAGCAATCTAGTCCTGCCAAAAATCTTAATTCAATCGTTGTGTTTGGCTATTTGCACATTTTTGAATCTCAGCTATAACCACAAAGAACTGAGAAGAAACTTTCTCTAATTTCTTAGTGTGTAGGGCTTGAATCATTAGCATTGGAATGGTCTTTCCAGTTTATCTTTCCCTTTAAAAAAATCTTTTCCAATAAGCTCTCAAAAGAAACAATTTGAACTAAACATAAAAGGAATTGGACCCGTATTGTATTTCTGGCACACTGATTTCTGGCTTCTCTTTTGATTTTTACCACATATGGTTTGGGCAGCTTTATGAAAGATTTACACAGATTCTCAAGATACAAAAATTTGTGCTGGATCAAAAATGGGAAAATTAGATAACTATGGTGAGGTTGCTTTGAAAGTGAAATACATTGAGAATAATCAGAAGTAGTGGATGATAAGTTTTCTAAAGACAGCTCTCCCAAATATAGTGGACTGAATTATTTCCTAGGCTGAGGTGACAAATATTATTGTAAATGGAGGATTTGGCCAGTTTAATCAATAAAATAAAACTCCACCAGCAAGTATTTATTTTTAAAAAAATGATGTCATCTTCAATGCACTATTAAGACCTTCAGGAATTAAAAAACAAATAGTGAAAATAATAATAGCTGCAGCGTTAAGTGTTTTCCTATATTATTTCACTTAAAATTAAGCAACTTCTCAAGTTCATATAGCTTGAAGAGCCAGGATTTAACTTCCAATGCATGGCTGTTTAACTCCAATACAAATATATTTCCACTGGTTCTTGTAGAGTGTACAGTCTTATGAGTCACTGTGAATCCCTTAATTATTCTTCCAAGTTATGAAGAGTGTATTTTTTGCTCTCTACCACATGCTGAGTGGGTCATTCTGTTGTGGAGTGGTTCTAAAGCACTCTGAACACCTCAGGATGCCTGCAATAATGAAAAGAACAATACCATTGCATTGTTCACCATAATTATTTATTGATTAAATCAATTAGACAAATATTAACTTTTTTTTGCTATATGTACTGTGGGTCTTAGGAATATTTGGAAAGGTTGACAGTATAAATTCAGGCAAGCAAAGTTGTTGACTCAAAGCAAACTCATTTTCTTAGATACACTTTCAAATAGTGATCTCTGCCATTGTAACTATGATTCTACCATTTTTATTGAGTGTTGTGTGGAAAAACATAGATAACTAACCTGGAAAAAATATACATATTATATATGATAATATGTCTTGTATAAAAGTGAGTACTTAGATAATATTGTTATTGAAAGTAAGTCAGTCTTGGTTTCTGTCATCATTCTGTATGAGTGTGAGAAAGAAGAAGAAAGAAAAAGAAGGGAAGAAATATATTTCACATAATAAAACAAATCTATTTCCAAAATGCCCTTAACCTAAAATAATACTTCTACATGAATGGCTTATTTTATCACAAGAGAGAACATATGAATTAGCAAACATAGGTATTGTGCCTTTGGATGCAGATGGAGATATATAAAATCATAGATTTGGCATTCATATGGACTTGGTTTTGAATCTGAACTCAATCATTTCTTGAGACTCTGGATAATTTATTTAATCTTCTTGGATTTTGCATTTTCTATTTGAAAATGTGGAATAAAAATTCCTACTATATAGGGTTCTAGTAAGAATAAAATGAGGCAAAGAAAGCAAAGTATCAGATAATACAGCAGGTGGTCAATATATTCTAGTTCTTTTATGCAGCCATCACCACCCAGCTGAGTTGGAACTGATTATATTTTAGGACTCATGCTTTTAGGTAGGCACAGAAAGAGAGATGTTACACTAAGATGAATTCTTTATGCATATACTATATGATATTTAAGCAAGAATATATACTTCCTAACTCCCAATAAAGGCTTGCAATTTTGGCAAGATTAAAAGCACAAGAAATAGTTAATGAATTAATATATTGTTTAAATAGCTTCATATTCTTTGGTAGCTACTTTGGAGCTCAAAAAATAAAACCCCAAAGTAAGTTGCTGTATAGTACTTTAAACTAAGGAGCAATCTCTGATTTCATTACCTACATCCTCTTGACCCACTCTCTCAATTCTCTTTTTCTCCTGAAGATTAGATGGGTCTTTCTATGAGTTTCCCTTATCTGACTAAGAAAGTTCCTCCTGGAAGAATGTAATTTTCTTAGATTCCTCTCCCTGAAATCTCATTAACCAGGGAAGATTAATCATTGTAGAAGAAATTAAAGGTCATCACCATGCCCACCTGGATAGAGTCTTCATCTATTCTTCTCAGGGCTATTACCTGAGAGACTTTATTTGCATAGCAAAAGAGCCTTTGATCAAAGTGTAGTTCCACTCTCACCTTTCCAAGATTTGTCATTACCTCTCCCAGAACTCATGGGGGATTTTGTTCCAGGCTACCTGGTTTTTTTTTTTTGGTCCCATTCATCTCCTTAAAAATCATTTACTCCTCCTCTAAAATTGCCAATAATCCCAATTCCCTGTGTTTGATAAAGAAACTATTTAAGATTCAACCATTTGGCCATTCTTTAAATTTCATACTTGGTATGACTCCCACTTACTGGCGTGTTAATACATTTATATTTTTCTTCTCTTGTTAATATGTTTACTGCCAATTTGTTTCATAAACTCAAGTTGTTGAACCTTCGGAGGTGGAAAGAAAGTTCTTTTCACCCCTATGCTGCCATCTATCCTGCCAACATCTGTGCTTTGATTTTTGATTTTGATTTTTGATTTTTGATTTTTGATTTTGATTTTTGATTTTTGAAACTTCATATTGGGCAGGGAGAGATTCAACAGAAACTTCTTTGAGTGCTGAAGCCTGAGAGTAGGCCATTTCTACCTGGCATCCTAGCACTTCAGCTTAAGTGAGGAATTGCTTCAGGCTGTCACAGAAAGGCCGGGATGAGAAACCTCACATATACTTCATTTTTAAAATTCCTTTTTATCATTTATTTCAAAAATAAAAGAAGTTAAAAAGAAAAAAAACCCAACCTAAACAAAAACTGAATAAAAAAACTACCTTTTTATTATTATTTTCAGGATTGTTTTTATGAAGACATATGTTTTTTGAAACTGCAAGTACCTTTTGTGATATGATTCAGGAAAGGGTTGTAGCATCAACTCTTTGTCACAAATCTCAGTGTTCTTACCAGAGATGTCAATGGTACATATCTGACCATTTGAGAAAGAGTTACTAAAACCATCTGGAGAACTAAGATATGGTGCACATTGATTCAGACCTGAAAGTTGCAGTCTCTGTTGTCTGATTTTATGGCTCCCCATTACCCTCTCAGGCACAAGATCACACATATGTTTGACCATAACCCACCAACTCTACTTGCCTGTGATTAATGCATTTAAAGAAGAATTTTTTTAAAAAAGGAAACAATAATAATAGAGAGAATATCCAGAAAGATTATGAAAAAAGGAAAAAAATCTGAGTTATAAATTTTTAATAGCTATTAAAAACTATATTTGATTCAAAATTTATTGATGTGTTGGTTATGAACTGTTTTCTACTTCCATCCCCAATTCCAGACCCCAAATCTATGCCTTGTTATATGTAGTAGAACTAAGCAATTGTTGGTGGTCCCATGTGTTAGCAGAATCCTGAATTAAAAGTGTAAACCCTAGTCATATGCTAATTCAAGTTTATAAAGAGAAAAATTTAACAACATGCAATAGGTTATTAGTCCTTAGTCTTTACCTGTATGTAAGAATGAAAATTTATGGAACTGAACTGACAGTTCACATTTGTGTGGTTTGCATAACAAGATATGCTTCTCATGTGTAAATTTTTTAAGTACAGAAAGTGCATATCTTAAGAATACAGACCTAACTATAACAATATGTCTACAACAGAAAAGAGCAAAGAATATTCTAATTAACATATGTCTGTTTTACACTTCTTTTGACAAAATAATTATTTACTTAACTCAAGGTAGATAGATGTTCTCTCCATAAATACACAATAAGTTTGGGGAAAAAAATAAAATTCTAAAAAAAAAAAGTTGCAATTTAGAATGTCTAATCAGTATAAATTATACTATAGACATTTCTAAAGAAATGATACCATAGCTAGGTGAATTAATGTCTTTGAAAAAGTTTTTAAAGTAGTATATAAAAGCTCTAGGAAATGTATTTAAAGAGGAGAGATTGGAGAATCAGTGCAATGAAGAGTCAGAGGTAGGACAACTGAGTGGAAATTTTCCTCACTGGATGCTTCTAAGAAGCTAAAACAAATGAGGAAAGATCATTCTGAGATAAGTGGTAAATGGGACTAGGGATGGTAAAATGCAGGTTTCTAAAGGGAGGTTAAAACAGAAGAGATGGCCAGAGTGCAAACAAGAGCATTTACTAGACAAGCTCAGCAGTGGGGCTGGGGCCGTATTTCAGGGGGTAGTACACTTGCCCTGCATGTGTGTCTAAGGCTCTGGGTTCAACTGCCAGTACCACAATAAATAAATAAACAAACTAACTAATTAATTAATTTTAAAAAGTGAATGAAAGCAAGATTTATATAGCAGATTTATGTCTGCGCTCTCTCCAGTGAGGAGTTTCTTGAGATTCAGTCATCTTTCTTTCTGGTACATGAAGGGAGATATCCTGAAAAATAGAAATTTTCTTCCTAGATGTAAATTTCCCTCACAAATGGATAACTTTGACTCTGATTTGAGACCTATGTCTGCTGTTTCTCCACAGGATTAGCTCAAAATAATCCTTCCACCAGTGAAGGATTATTTTTGGTGGCATGTTCTGATCTCCTACAAAATCATAACATGAAGTTGCCTTTTCTGCGAATGCATTCACTTTAGGTTTTGCTTTGCCAAGAATCATATATTATTCCATGGTTTGTATACATATTTCTCAAAGGCCTGCTTGTTAAAGGCTTGAGCAGCTGGGAGGTCCTAGAACTTTTAAGAGGTGGGGACTAGTGAGAGGTCTTGGAGGCATGACCTTAAAGGGGATAATGGGACCCCAGTCTCTTCTTCTTCCCCCTTTTTATTTATTTGCTTCCTGGCTGCCATGAGGTGAGCAGTTTGCTTCACCACAAGCTCCTATCATAAGATGGTGCCTCATCACAGGTCCAAAAGCAATGAAACCAACTGATCATGGACTGGAATCTCTGAGACTGTGAGTCAAATAAGCTCTTCCTCTTTATAAGTTTATTATGTCAGGTATTTTTTAGAGTGATGGTAAGCTGAATAATACAATTCCTTGTGGGCATGATTGCTTCTTATATTTCTTTTATAGCCCATCAAACAATGATTATCTCCTGTTAAGTGGAAGTGCACTACAAAAACATGTTGAATAGTTAAGATTCATCTTTTAGAAGTCTATGTTATTCAGCATACATATATCATTGGTATGCTATAAATTCAGTTGTTCCATGTTTACATATTCAATATGAAAGCCTTCATATGAATTCTGTAGAAGGATTCTCTGAATAAACTAGAGGAGAGATTTTCTCAAAGTCAAGGGCTAAAAGCATTTTGCCAATAACTCCAATTCTCAATCTCCTATGAGAATAAAAGCCAAGTTTTGAAATATGCTTTTCCCATATTGTCCAGATGTACTAACTATATTGACTAAGTACCTAAAGTGATTATTCAATCATACATAGTTCTTCTTCAGTTATTTTTGCTTATTTTTCAGGTAGAGGAGGGAGGTAGTAGTAGTGCCTCTTACCCTGGAGAAAAATTGCAGTCATCTGGGAATACTGCATGTTTATTCACTCAGCACGTATGATGTAAGTGATTATTAAGTTCCAGAAAATTTTCTAGGCATTGGAGATATAGCCAGGAATAGAAGAGAACAAGTAATTGCTCTAAGGAGTTTACCTTCTAGTGGGAGGAAGCTACTATATAAACAATCAAGTTAGCATGTGGGTACATTGAAGGAACAAAGAGTAGGGTGAGGGGCAGAGTGAACATGGGGAGTTAATTCAGATGAAGCCATCAGGGAAGAACTCTGCAAGCAGAACCTGAGAGGGTGGAGTTGGGGATCCATGAGGAACCCTGGGGAAGAGCATGTGGGAAAAATGGACACAAGTATCTATGCCTTGGGCTGAAGATGTGCTGGGTTTGGAGTGGAGTGGCCAGTGTGGAGGTGGGAAAGGAACAATGCCAGAGGACAATGTGGTAGGAAGGCAATATTAAGAATTTAAAAACAATGAATAACAATTTATATGGCAATTACTATATTCTAGGCACTATTTGAAAAATTTTACAGTTAACTTGATTCATTCTTACCATGACTGCGAGTGTGTATTATTGTTATCCCTGCTTTAAAGACAAGGTGTAGGGAGGGACATTCATTTAGTTGCTTAAGGATACAAAGCTCAGTTTATACAGATTGTAAGTATTACAATTTAAACCCAACACTGCACTCTAAACAATTCTACTGGTCTTTGAACAAATTTTAAAATTTATCCTCCCTTCCCTACCCTAAGCTTTGGTTATAGAAAGGAAGTAGATGCATTGCGCATGAAGGAATAAGGCATCTAGGTATTGTTTATAGAATCTCATCCCTCTTCTCAACCTTAACCCTTACCAGGAAAGATTAGGAAGATCAAGGATATTGGATTTCTATTTTGTGTCCCAAGATCAAGTTTCCAGCAATAGAAATTATTTATTTTCCTTGTGCATCTTCCCACTTATTTTCTATTTGATTATTGATCTAGAGTCCATGACCTAGGTACTCTACAGACAGAATTTATGTATTGATTTAGCCTAAGAGACACATAACTCCAGCACATGGTTTCTGAGAGAGGGTTATTATGGTCATTCAGGCATGCAGGCTTCACCTACAGCCATTCTTTTGATCTCTTTTGGGGATGATCCATGTTCCCTTTTCAGTCTAGACTTGTCAGTACAGATGATAGCAGTTAGAGAAGCGTGTATGGACATGGCTTCAAGAAGCACCTCTCTTTTCTCATAAGGTTCTCACAGTGTACACTTTCAAGGAGGAAATGTAATTCGTGTGTGTGTGTGTGTGTGTGTGTGTATGTGTATGTGTGCACATGTGCATTACTTATTAAACCTAAATGTTGAGAGAAAATTTGAGTGCCTCATGCTTTTTCTTTGAACATACCTAGAATCCACTCCCTGGAATAAAAATGTGGAAACATGATTGAGGTTAGAGCATGGTTTGGAAAGAGAGGTGGTGGCAAAGATCATCTGTTTTTCTATGATGCATAAAACAAGTACCAGAGGAAAGAGTCAAAAAATTTTTGAGATTGGGAAATAGAATAAAGGAACATACCTCTTTATTAATTAGGATAATGTGATGAGAACAGTAGTGGCATGAAAATAGGGAGATTTGGCTTCTAAACCTAAGACTTTTCCTGACTGACTGTATAACTCTACTCAAAACATGCCTTAGTTTCCTCATCTGAAAACTGCCAACAATAATGGTGTTTCTCTCATAAGGTGGTTCTGAGTATTAACTAGTTAATACATGTAATGTCTTACTGTAGGGTCTGACGGAGAATAAATACTCAGTAAATGTTTATTATTAACTTTGAAGTCTCCTTTTCTTATGTAAAGGGATGGATCTAATTTTATAAATACATGGTCATTGTATAATTCCTCCAAACTCTGCCAAACTTCTTCTTTTGAAGAACTCATTCTGTCCCTTCCTGCTTCCAGCAGCAGACTAAAAAAAAGTATGAATAGCCATTACCTACAAAATAAAGGCCAGACATCCATGCATTTAAAAGCCTTGGGAATCTAGGCCTCCTTAAACTTTCCATCCACTTCCCTGTTCACAATGCCTACCATCAGGAAGATGGAACCATCTGCTTTTTCTTATATGTGCTATGAGAAAGTCCAAATGCTTTGATGTAACTTTTCTTACACCACTGCCTTCTCCTCAACTTTAGGATCTCAAATTTTTTTTCTATCCATCATTCAACATTGAACTCCAATATCATTTTTTTAATGAATCCTTCTGTTTCTCTCACATGGAGGTAATATCTTCCTTTAAAAGCTTTTCCTGTTCTCATTTGTGTCTCTTACTACTTTCTACCCTACATTACAATTGAGTTTGTGTTGTAACCTTATGTGGTATATTAAATATGGCCACAAATTCTTGACATTCTTCCCATCTCTATAAAACCATGTGGGCTCAGTGGCTGCTTTAACCCACAGAACATGTTGGAAGTTATCTATAGTTCTGTGCCAGAATTTGGATCCAGGCCTTAAAAGACTGGTTGCTGACACTTTCTGTTTCCTGAGCACTTCCTCTGGGTTAAGTCAGACATTGTGTAAAAAAATCCTATTCTGTGGCCATGCTGGAGAGGGTGTTAAGTTGTTCCTATTGACAGTGCTTACTGAGCCTTACCATCCAGCCGTCCCTTCCAAGACTCTGGTCGTGTGGATGCTCCAGCCCCCTCTCTGGCTAGATATTATTGAGAGATTCCTGCTTGTGCCACACCGAATAAACAATCACCTGAGACCTACCTGACCTCCAAAATAAAAAAAACAAAACAAAACAAAAAAAAAACAGTGACATGTAAGAAAAGACTTGTTTTAAGTCATGATTTTGTACCCCCAAATTCCCATGTTGAAATGTAATTACCAGTGTGGTAGATCAGTATTGAGAGGTGGGACCTTTAAGAGATGAGTAAGTCCTAAAAGCAAAGTGTTCTTGAGTGGGATTAAGGCCTTTATAAAAGGGCTTGAGAGAGTGGATCTCCTCTATTCTGCTCTTGCACCATATGAGGAAAGAGAATTTGTCTCCTTTTTATTTTTTACTTTGTTTAAACTTCTGCTGAGCAAGGGTACCTAGAGGGTGCGCTTTACCAGGAACTAGCCCTCACTAGACACCAAATCTACCAGCACCTTGATCTTGGATTTTTTTCAGCCTCCAGAACTGTAAGAAATAAATTTCTGTACTTTTGTCTATTACCCAGTCTCAGGTTTGTTATAACAGCACAGAAGGATTAAGACAGGGTGGTTTGTGACACAGCCAAAGATAATGAAAACCCTTTTCTTGTGGGCTCAGAAATCTAAGAATTCATGTCAGGGTCTCTTGTATTCACCATTGTATCTCTGCAGCATCTACTGCTTGTCCTAGAACTTACATAAGGTTAGGTTCTTCTATAGAATTGTTCCCAGACTCTCAAGTGCAAGAGGCTTTCATCACTGACTATACATTAGAAACATATTTTTAAATCCTGAAGTAGGTGCCAACCATGTGTAACATACATAGTTATTCCTTTATAAAATCAGAAGGGAACAGAATAAAATGAAAAATCAAATATATCTCTAACTTATATTTGAAAGATAGATGACTCAGTGAATTAACACATTCCCACTCAATCTCATAGAAGAATGAGTGTTTCTTTTAAATTCGTAATTAGTGAAGAATCTATTTTTTTTCCTGAGCTGTAAATTTCTGTATTGCAAGAGATAATTGGTCCTGCATTTGAACCTCATCAACACAAATCTATCATGATTAGACTTGTATGAACTATCCAGTATGCATTTGACCCTATTCTAAGTAGAGATGGAAGCCAGAGAAAATATATAATATACTGATCCTGTCCTCAAGGTTAAAGATGTGAATGATAGGTATAATTAGATCAAGGAAAAAAAGAATTCCAGACAAAGGGAAAAAACATGTGATATCACAAAGACAAAGCAAAAACCAGCCTGAAGAGTGGGCATGCTGAGATTAGTGACAAATATATTTGAGCTGGTTGCATGGGAGAAAATTTTAAAAAAGAGAATTTTTAATATTCTTCAGGTCTTTTCCAAAAATACTATTCCACAAATCTATTATGTCATGGAATAGCACATAAACCATTTTATCTCTAGTTATTTACATAAATTTAACATTTTGCACAGGCAAACCAGCCATATTTGAGCATGGTTTTTCAACTTTCTTTGCACAATCATTTATTTTACCTTTAATGCCAAGCATGTGAGTCCTTCAGATAGGCACCACTGCTGTCAGGGACTGAGGGGAGGACAGCTGCAGAAGCCATTGTCCCATTGGGCAGTTGGTAAAAAGTTGTCCAGCCTCTAGCAGAATATTTAATTTGGTGCAAGGGCACAGTTTTTCCAGAATATAGGGGCCCCGAACACAAAGATGATAATCTAGGAATAAACCCTGCTAGTAACTCTAGCATAATCAGTATCATTCTTGTAAACATATTTATGTATACATGGACATATTTAAGTGTTAAAAGCCCCACATTTACTGAAGATAAAGTAATAAGCAAAGCAGATAGGAGGCCTGTCCCTATGGTACTTATATTCTATCAAAGGAATAAGGCACTGGTCTACAAGCTTTTTCATTATAAATTTGGCAAGTGCTTTAGAAAAATACAGAGTATTAATTAAGTTTGCCAAAATGAACAACTCAACAATTCATAGTCAGGTATTTCATAACTGTAAGTAAATCAGCATTCTGATTTCATATCTCAGTCTTGGGAACATCCTATGTACTGTTCCCTGGAAGGGGGAATTGCTCACCTGTGCAAACGCAGCTAGAGATAACAGCAAATAATAAGGCCTCCCATAAGTCCAGTGGGGAAGTGATCCTTCCACCTCTTTGGGGACTAACCCTGCATTATAACCAGTTAGTAAGCATTTTGTCTAAATGTCTACCTACATTTAGTCTACAATCCTTTACTAAAAAGGAAAGAAAGCTAATGTGTTTTCAAAAACTTGATGACAACAAGAGGTAAAACAATTTGCTGGTTGAATAAGTTAATGTAAGAATTCAAATATCCAAATCTACTATTCTGTCAACATTTTGGCTAACTTTTAGCTGAATCCCTTTAAGATTTTGCCTCTCTGAAGGATGGGAATGATGCTTGAATAATTCTAGCATTAAGGAAAGATGAAGGTTCTTCTTTTTATTAAACTTTATTAATACTTTAAAGAGATCCATACTTCATATAAAGGAATTGGAGGGTTTTTACAGCTATGCTTCTTTGTCTATGAAATTCATACTCTGCTAGCATCAAGAAGGATTCATGTTTCCAACTCTAGTTTTGAACATTTCCTATGAATATCATTGCTAAAAGCATTAAAGGATTGTCTTTTTCTTTACAGCAAAGTGTTCTTTCCAGAGATGATACACCCATTTGAGGAATATTTTTTATTTCTTACCCAAGTATAATTTTATCTGACTCAACATAAAGGTTATTTGAAAGTCTTACTCTTACAAAACATGAAGGGTTTTAAATGTTTGGAAATAATTTATAGGTAAAGGAAAATGCAAATCCTAAAAGTAAATATTAAAATTGGCTGCTGCGCTAAGGCACACCTCTTATGACTTGGATCATATTAACCACAATTTGGAAAAAATTGACTCTTGAATTGATCTGTGTGTTGTTCTTCAGTACCCACCTACTTGCTTTATCCACTCACCAATGTGCTGGACTTCATTTCCTTATGCATTGGAAAAAGAAACCTCTCTCTTCCCATTACATTAGTTTTCTGTGGTTGCCAAAAGAAATGACCATAAATTTGGTGCATTAAAATAATGGGAATTGATTTTCTCAGCAGAAATCTGGAATGGAGGCACCAGCAGGGCCATGCACCTTCTAGATGCTCTAGGAGGGATTCTCTTCTTTTCCTATCCAGGCTTCTGGTGGTTTCTGGCACTCATTGGCTTAAGGTCACATCCTTCTAGTCTCTGCCTCCATTTCACATTGCCTTTTCCTCGTCTGTGCCTTTTGCTCGGTGTGTCTGTCTATTCTTTTCTTATAAACATGCTTTTAAAGCCATGTAGGACCCTCCTGAGGATAATTCAGGATTATCTTCTCATCTTAAGATCCCTAACTTAATCACATCTGTAAAAACCCTTTCTCCAAATACATTAACATTTGTGGATGTCTTTTGATGGAACTTTTTTTTTTTTTTTGCCTATTTCCCCACAAACAGAAGTTGACAGTTTCATATGGGTAAGTTTATTTTACAAGAATGTAAGCTTTGATTTGCATTTCTCTGACTGCTAGAGATGGTGAGCATTTTTTCATGTACTTGTTGATTGATTGTATGTCCTCCTCTGAGAAGTGTCTGTTCAGGTCCTTGGCCCATTTTTTGACTGAGTTATTTGTTATCTTATTGTCTAATTTTTTGAGTTCTTTGTATACTCTGGATATTAGGGCTCTATCTGAAGTGTGAGGAGTAAAAATTTGTTCCCATGATGTAGGCTCCCTATTTACCTCTCTTATTGTTTCTCTTGCTGAGAAAAAACTTTTCAGTTTAAGTAAGTCCCATTTGTTGATTCTTGTTATTAACTCTTGTGCTATGGGTGTCCTATTAAGGAATTTGGAGCCCGACCCCACAATATGTAGATCGGAGCCAACTTTTTCTTCTATCAGACGCAGAGTCTCTGATTTGATATCTAGCTCCTTGATCCACTTTGAGTTAACTTTTGTGCATGGCGAGAGGAGGGGATTCAGTTTCATTTTGTTGCATATGGATTTCCAGTTTTCCCAGCACCATTTGTTGAAGATGCTATCCTTCCTCCACTGCATGCTTTTAGCTCCTTTATCAAATATAAGATAGTTGTAGCTTTGTGGATTAGTCTCTGTGTCCTCTATTCTGTACCATTGGTCCACCCACCTGTTTTGGTACCAGTACCATGCTGTTTTTGTTACTATTGCTCTGTAGTACAGTTTGAAGTCTGGTATCGCTATACCGCCTGATTCACACTTCCTGCTTAGAATTGCTTTTGCTATTCTGGGTCTTTTATTTTTCCATATGAATTTCATGATTGCTTTATCTATTTCTACAAGAAATGCCATTGGGATTTTGACTGGCATTGTATTAAACCTATAAAGAACTTTTGGTAATATCGCCATTTTGATGATGTTAGTTCTGCCTATCCATGAACAGGGTATATTTTTCCATCTTCTAAGATCTTCTTCTATTTCTCTTTTTAGGGTTCTGTAGTTTTCATTGTATAAATCTTTCACCTCTTTTGTTAGGTTGATTCCCAAGTATTTTATATTTTTTGAGGATATTGTGAATGGAGTGTTTTTCCTCATTTCCATTTCAGAAGTTTTGTCGCTGATATACAGAATGCCTTTGATTTATGCGTATTGGATTTTATATCCTGCCACTTTGCTGNTGCTAGACTGTGGAACCAACCCAGATGCCCTTCAATAGATGAATGGATAAAAAAAAAAAATGTGGCATTTATACACCATGGAGCATTACACAGCACTAAAAAATGACAAAATCATGGAATTTGCAGGGAAATGGATGGCACTAGAGCAGATTATGCTTAGTGAAGCTAGCCAATCCCTAAAAAACAAATACCAAATGTCTTCTTTGATATAATGAGAGCAACTAAGAACAGAGCAGGAAGGAAGAGCAGGAAGAAAAGATTAACATTAAACAGAGACATGAGGTGGGAGGCAAAGGGAGAGAAAAGGGAAATTGCATGGTAATGGAGGGAGACCCTCATTGTTATACAAAATTACATATAAGAGGTTGTGAGGGGAATGGGAAAATAAACAAGGAGAGAAATGAATTACAGTAGATGGGGTAGAGAGAGAAGATGGGAGGGGAGGGGAGGGGGGATAGTTGAGGATAGGAAAAGTAGCAGAATACAACAGTTACTAATAGGGCATTATGTAAAAATGTGGATGTGTAACCGATGTGATTCTGCAATCTGTATTTGGGGTAAAATTGGGAGTTCATAACCAACTTGAATCTAATGCATGAAATATGATATGTCAAGAGCTTTGTAATGTTTTGAACAGCTAATAAAAAAAAGAATGTAAGCTACCAGATAATCAAGAGCAATACATTTTTTAACCCTTCACAATGCCCTGAACAGTATTGAGCATGTAACTGGGAGTTAATCAATTCTTGCTTAATTGTAGGAAGTATATAAAATAAATAACCTTAGATAACATATATAAAAATTAACTTGTTTAAAAAAAATGTGTATGCTTCCAAGTCCAACGAGTGGCCAGACCATCTAACCAACTGTGTTATTGCCAATTCCTACCAACAATGATGATGGGGATTCTATTATTCTCATACCAGTTCTGCTGCATTTCTAGGTCCCAGAGTGACTATTCTGGTCTTTCTTCCCACAGAAGTATACTTTATAACCTGGGCTTGTCACTGCTAAATTCTTTCACCAATAAAACTTACCTAACCTGACACTTAACTGCTTAGATCTCAACTAGCTAATGCAATAAGCAAATCTTGCAGAACATCTTATTGATAAACTAATCAACCTCATCAATAGGGAACTTCCAATTATGCTTTTTATCTGCAGCCAACTTGGAGTAACTGTGCTCTACTCTTCAAATGAGGACTCCAATGTGCATGACAGTAGGATGCCTTGGATAAATTTTTAAAAATCTCATCTAGTAACTGGCACACCTGGGTGTGGAGTTTTTGATGTGAAATCTCATTCTTTTCTCCATTTTGCAGCAATTCCTTCTAATCTACCAGCAGCTAATCACAACTCAACCCTGGTCATGCTGGAGAACAGTCCTGCTCTCAAATTTGGGTTCATTTAACTTTTTCCTAGTCAAATATCATTCTTCATTCCATTAGAGGAATTTTAAAATTGAATTGGGCATAGATCTCTTCTTTCTTTTGACTTCTTCTCAAAGGTAAAGGGAAAGGAATGGAGTTGGCCTTCAGGGCTATGGTGAGGACATTTGTCACCATATCCACAATGCCCAAAACTTAGGAACATGAAAAGGAAACTTTTAAAAGTGTATTTTTATGACATTTTCCCCCTTTTGGTCATATAATTTAAAAAATGTCCAACCAAGTTATTTATTTATTTATTTTTAAAGTCGTAGAAAATTCCCTTCTGGACTTATTTTCCATGTGCTGAGTTTGATCCTGGAGCACATTTTTACTGCTGGAATTAGGGATTTGTAATGAAAATGCTGACACAACCTCAACCATCGAGGTGCTAGCAGGCACTGCTGTAATAAATAATGTGGGAAATATTTTACACTTCAAGGCAATTACATGTTCAGCCATCTTTAGGATAGCTGGCCCATGAAGGGTAGGGATTAGGTTTCTCTGACAAGTGTAAAAGACCCATGACTCATGAATGCCAGGAGGTACAAATGAATTACAAGAACCGAACGAAAGCCACATATCCACCTATCGTAGGTAAAAAGTATTCTGTTTGTTTGCAGGAGAAATGGATGGCAAAATGCAGCTGGAGCGTTTCTGCCAGTTTGGGGCTTGACCAACAAGGCTGCAGGTGCTGAATGCGGGGCAATTCTATGAACTCCGTGAATACTGCTGCATGCATAAAGAAGATGATTTTTATTCTTGACCTTTCCTTCATACAAATATGTTTCCAGAGGACAGTAAAGTGATGATTTATGATCCCTAGAGGATGGAATTGTCGGTGCATCTACAGACAGTAACAGGGCCACAGGGACCCTGGAGAGGGTAACACAAAGCTCACTAACTCAGCACCAATGGGTGTGTATGTCCCTCAGCATGTCCTGTCTTGTCTACAGATTGTGACATCTGTTCTTTCCTCTGTTGCTTAGAATAACGGCAGTGGCTGTTCAGGTGCCTCCCCCAGGGGCTATTCACCTGTAGTTAGGGGAAGTTGGCTTTTCCTCGTCTTCCTCTGTAAATGCCTTGAACAAACATGAAATACAATAATGAATTAGGTTATATGAGTTAGAGTCCCCTGACTGGGTGAGATCCTCCATAACAGTGTCACAACATTTAAAGCAGTGTACTCCTACATTTGTTGACTGAATTTACTCTTCCTTTAGACTGTAGGTTTTGTGAAGATAGAAAATTCATTTTTCTTATTTGGGGGCTGTACTTTCAAAGCCTAGCATAGTGATGATTCCGTGGCAATGTTTTAAATAAATGAATTAAATAAAGCAGCAGCCTTACAGATTAAGGCATCCCAGATACCCATTCATTTCAAAACAATATTGTGACTGATCCTATGTGCAAGCATTGATTCTGTGCTTTTGGTATCTGTGAATCATACTTCCCACCCTAGAGGAAACCCCATCATAGTAGGGAGCTTCCCAGAGTGAATAATCGCAATATAGTCAAATAAATGCTAAAAAGAGTGGCACAGAGCAGATAGAACACTGGCAAAAAGCGGCTTGATCAGGTCAGAATATATCACTTGTTTACTCTAAATGCTTATAACATTAGGCCTTGCATTATTAATTAGTTCATTTATTTGTTCTATCATCCCACATAATCATCAGCCATATCTTGTACATATGTATGATT
The DNA here is from genome assembly GCF_001458135.2 of Marmota marmota marmota. NCBI lineage: Eukaryota > Metazoa > Chordata > Mammalia > Rodentia > Sciuridae > Marmota > Marmota marmota. The sequence continues at coordinate 18,174,146 of NW_025999982.1, forward strand.
TCTGAAATACTTGGCACAGAGTTTGTTACTTCTAGTTGCTGACCAGGACATTGTGATGACCAAGACGATTATCTTAGTCTACTTGGGATGAGATGAAGATCACCATAGACAGGATGGCATACAAACGATGTATTTCTGACACGTCTGGAGGCAGGGAAGTGCAGGGTGAAGGTGCTGGCAGACTTAGTGTCTGCAGAGGGATTGCCTCCTGGTTCACAGCAGCTGTTTTCTGAGTCTTCATGAGGAGGAAGGGCTCGGGAAATCTGGAGCCTTTTATAAGGATACTGATCCCATTTATGAGGACTTTGCCCTCATAACCTAATTACTTACCAAAGCCTCTACCTCTTCATATTATCACTTTGGGTGTTAAGATTTCAATATATGAATACTTGGGGAGGGGTTCATAAGCATTCAGTCTACAGCAATGTGGTAATATGACTTTTCAAATAAAACCATGTAGAAACGTGTATCACTCTTGCTACTTAGTGGCTTATGAACTTGAGTTGATTGTTTAAACATTCTGAGTGTTCATTTCTTAGTCTATAAAATGACAATTCTATTTTAAGAATTAGGCAAATGGTAATTAAATAAATTTTATGTGTTCAGGAAGTGTGTGTATTTTTATGATCTATATTACATATTTGAAAATTGGGAATGTGGTGATTTCCTTGTAATGTCTTAGTGATTCAGGACATTTAATAGTTTGGTAGTACTTTGCTAGGATATGTTATAAAATAAAATTTGTGTAGATTCAGTGTCCATAGACTTCTTTGTATGGGTCTTTTCATATCATTGTACCACAATTTATTCACCTATAATTGTCATGGTGGGAAGCAGTTGCCACCATTCACTACTGTACTTGCCTCATTTGTGCCCCAGGTGTAGGAAAGTACAGATAGTACCAAGGCAGACAAGAATGGGCTTATTTTATGGCCCCAATGCTTTTAAGTTTTTGACATGGTTTTAGCTGCAGTTTGTAGACTCCTGATGTGCGAGCAAGTGGGAGATGTGCACGTCATCAGTGTGTGTGTGTGTGTGTTCGTGTGCTGTGTGTATCTGTTTGTAGCCAGAGCACACAGAGAAAAGCAGAAGGTCTGTGGACATGATGGCAGAAGCTTCTTCACTCAGCTTCTCACCTCAAGTTACACAGCTTCTGGGACTTGTTCATCCTGGGCCACACAGGCTGATCCTTCAAAGAAACATATTCCAGCTTATTCACTCTGAAGAAGAATAAAAGAAAGTTCAGAATCCACAAGTTTGCATTTATTATATTTTAATTCTTACATGGCTAAGTGCAGTATCTAGTTGTACTGTAGTTCAATTAAACAATTGTCAAGTCATTGCTTTGACACACACATATCATGAAATGTACTACTGTTGATAACAGAGAACCTAGAAAATTAAATTATCATATACCCATTTTTCTTCTATGAGTAGGTACCTTTATATATACTGTATTTAATTTTTACTTAATAAAATTGTGAAAGTGAGCCAGAATATCACAAAGAGGTATTCTTTAAAGATTTGCAAGGCTGTAGTAACTTATTAAAGTACATCCATTATTGCATATGTATACATTTTTCATTCCCAGATAAAGCCATGATTATTCAAGAGGTTTAAAATAACATGCACTAATTTATTATCCCTGGTTATAAAGACTTTGGAAGGGTGCACTGAACATTATGTTAGCATTGATGTGTCAATCTTTTAATTGAAGGATGGCACGTTTGAATCCCAGAACAGCCTTAATTAACAGAAAATAATTAGCATCATTTTCCCAGCAGAGAATATGAGGCCTTTTTTTTTTTTTCTAACAGAATCCATTGATTGATAATTAAGGAGGAGTTAGTTGTAATAAAACTCCCAGTATTGCAATTTCTAATTGGCCTTTCAGGACATTTTACAGTTACAGTTACTTTGTTCCAGGCATTTTCTGCCTTTTGAAGAGTTTTAATAAAAATCTCTTCTTTCTGCAGCCAAAGCTCTCCGCAGGTGATGAAGGGAGAGGAGGTGGTGACTCACAGGAGCACGTTAGTATCAAGTGGGCAGAGCAGCTACTGGAGAGCTTTTTATTTTCTTTTAAGTTTTTGTGGACACAACACTTTGTTCCTTCAGGGCTAAACTTGTTTGTGGGACAAATAGGATCTGCCTAAGGGTCTCTCTCTGTAGGAAACATTCTGCAATTTGGTGCAATCTGGGATATTTTCTGTAGTAGTAGAAGACCCTCTAATAAATTTCTGTGCAAGAGATTGGTTTTCCTTTTTTTTTTTTTTTTTTAAAGACATAGAGTCTTTGTCTCTATTTTTATGAGAAACAAACTCCTGATCACTTCTTCTTATAACTTTTCTTAAGACCTCTACTTCATATAAGGCTCCTGTCTTACCACTTCTGTGTCTGCTCTTTTGTATGCAAAGTGTTCACAGGAACAAGTGGAATATGTATGTTGTCAAAATACTGAAACATACAGCAAAGTAAAGAGGAATATTTTAAAAAATTCTATTAACATGCCTAGATAGGATTATTGTAATTTTGTCATGTTTCCTTCTGGTAATTTCTTCTATGAATTCTGCCACAAAATTGAATTCACTTTTTGATGAAATATAAAAATAACTATATTTTAAAAATATAGTTTTGTTATCCAATAAACCTGAAAAGCTATGCTAGTAGCTTCTGTGTGAACTCACATAGCTATTTGCTGTTTGAATTTATTCTTTGATGATCCACTTGGCCAAATTCTGCTGTTTTTTCAAATAAGGTTTTAATATTTGTTTTTGTTTCTGGTGTGAGAAGGAAAGCAGCCTTCAATTTCTCATAGATATAAGGTATAATTTAGAATGTGAATTAAGCAGACAAGCTAAATAAATCATAGGAAGGAAAAGTAATTAATAATTACCATAATTAGTAAATATTTTTACTTGTTTGAACCAAAAAATCCATATGATACAACACAAAATATATATGAGCCATGGATCAATGTATTGACTTTTGCAAAGACAATAATCCTCCCATAGGAAGCAGTTCAAAAGAAGTAAAAAATAAAATTTAGGCTTTTGATAATTTGCCTGAAGATATATCCATTCATAAAACTTTCCATAGGTTATTACAGATACTCAATTAAAAAAAACAACAAAAGAATAGGAATTTTGAAAATCAGAAGAAAAATGATTTCAAGAGACAAATATAATAAATGTATTTATCTATTAATATTAACAGATTTATGCAAAATGTTAAAAATAATGTGGAAGATTTCCATATAGTGGGATACATAAACAGAATAGATACTGTGTTTTCATTTTGATTAACTTTGTAAGGAAAATATAATTCAGCAAAATATTGATTAGAATACTCTTGAGATATAAAATAGCACAAATTTTAAAATGTCTAATAAATTAAAAATTTATGTGTTTTATTTGAGTCATGAAGATCTTTTTTTTTCTTCTCCTCACACATTAACAAATAATTAGGTATACCCTAGAAGTGTACACGAAGCAACAGGAGACAGTGGTTTGATTTGGGTAAATATTTATAGGGTGGTGTTAGTAAGGCCATGGTGTTATCTCAATAATCTCCTTTTCTCATGTTATCTCAGAGAAACAGATTTTTGCTGAATCTATAGAATGAGTCAATCACAAAAGATAAACTTATAACTGGACGAATTTTCTTGATGATTATTATATTTGAATCATTTGCATTTTAGACTGGACCTGTACCCCTTCTTGTAAAGTCATTTTTATTGGCCATGAATTTGGGGTCTTAGCTGTCTTCCTGCTTTAGTTATTTAGAGTTAAGACTATTAAAACCTGAATATTGGTCTTGCCATTTAGATTGGCAAGAAACAAATAACAAAATAATAGAAAACATAATTACAAAGTCAGTGTATGTGCATATCTCACCTAAAGTGTTTTAAAACATTACTTATACAATTTTTGCACACATATACACAGTACTTACAGAACATGATTAATTAATCTTCCAAGATATGAATGTAAGCCACCCAGAGATAATTGGATTGTTAGAATACAACTCTCAGGTCAAGATTTGTGAATTACCATACTGTAAGTTCTTTTAACCAGTGAGTACTAGACCCTATTTTGAGTTCTGAATGAGCTACAACATGTTACACTTATTCTTCTGTGGCTTTCTCTCCTTTTACCAGATATTTTGGTTTTATCAAATATTTTGAACCCATAAGGGCTGCCAAAAGTTTTTCATGTGATAGTTCTGAAACTGTCATATATGTGTTAGTGTTGGATCACAAAGTATTTGGAAATCCAAAATGACAGTGGCTTAATAAGACAGAATTTTATTTTCTGTCATAAATAATTCTGAAGTTTTTCAGTCCAAGACTTATGATATGGGGCTCAGTTTACAAAATTCTCAGAGATCTAAACTCTATTCATCCTACCACTCTGTCATCCCTAAGGTATATGATCTCTAACCTTACGGCCCAGAATGGTGCTATCCTCATTCAAGGCAGCGGGGTGGATAATGAATGAACATAGGGCAAAAAAAGTTCCCATGAGAAAGGCTACCAAAGGACATCTCCATTTCCCATTAGACGAAACTCAGTCCCATGGCCACATAAAGCTTCAAGGGATACTGGGAAGTATAGTTCTTTTATTCCAGGGAGCCCTGTGCCAAGACAAAATTCTAATATTATGTAGGAAAGGAAAAATAGCTAATTGGGACAAACACTTCAAAGGAAGAGCCTGGCCTTAGATCGGATTCCCTAGAAACAGAACTCAGGACAGGTGTTCATCAGTATGTGATTAGTAGAGGTTGCTCTCCGGAGAAACAGGAAGGAGCCAAGGTGGACAGGGAAGGAGAGGAATTTCAGGAGAATGTGGTTCACCTTCAGTCTAATCATGTAGGATTCTGGAGCAAGAATTGATCACAAAATCTGTCCTGCTGAGACAGAAAATAACATGGTTTGGGGATCTATCAGAGTCACTCAATGGTCATGGGCCACTGCTTATTTTTTCCTCATCCAATTAATAACAGATTGATTAGCTTTCTTATATCTGGTGATGCTGTCGGGGAGGAAAGGCAGGAACCTTGGGAAGAATGGGTGTTGGAAAGGGTTTCTTTGTTCTTTAGAAACATAGTGCTTGATACCAGAAATTTGAGATGACATAATTCAGTTAGTTATTTGAGTATACAATCTAGACAAATAATCTATTTAGTATAGCACACTTACCTTAAGTGTGAACAAATGAACAATTAGCTATCAGATTTCCAGAAACTGCTTCTGGCAAGATGATTCTAAACAACTGATGATCCCTTGGGAAAAATAAATATACTCAGGTATAGAGCATTCTGTATCTTCTCTCTTCTTTATCCTTTGTGCTTATTCGTTTGCCTCATCTTGGTTGCCATTCTCAAAGGAAGAACTCAAGTGGATTATAACTGCTAGAATTTTTTTTCCCTCAATACAAAATAATAGTACTCTTGTCCATAAGGCCATCAAAAACCAGTAGGAACATTTGGTGCAATCAATCTATTACAAACCAATTTTATAGCCATATAATGAGATCTAATTGCTGCTTTATTAGTCTGGCTAATATTAAAAGTGTCAGTAATTGCTTTGCATTTAAGTTGCTTTTCCAATTTAAATTGCATGTCCAATACATTACCATTAACTTATGTACTTCTTTTATTTAATAGAGATTTCCCTTTCTGGTCCATGTTTATTAGAATTTCCCATTCCTAACTAGTTGAAATGGTAAAAGGACAGAAATTAGGATAAATAAAAATTTTATGCAGTGAATGCTTGTATTTCTGCAGTGCTATAATATGTTTTTCAATACTAAAAATCTAGATGGAATTTGTGTGGTCTGAGGTATTTTTATGGCCTTACCTCAACTATATGCAAAAGAAAAGCTGAGTCAATCAATTGTTTAGTCAGAAATTATAGTAAATTCTATTAACAGAAATACCAGATTAGGAATTTATAATTGATTTTATTCAATTATTTAATTAATATATCAAACTAATGTTCAATGATTTGTCTTAGATATTGACTATTTGAAAAATTAAATAAAGTAGAGGGAGTTACACAGGTCATCTGTGTAATTGCTGTAGAAGTACAGCCCATTCTCAGTACCAATCACAATGTTCTATTACCATGTTCTTGGGAAGAACTTTTATCTTCTAAATAAAAGGTCATGGGCTACTCTGCTTATTCTTTTCTTTGTTAGTGCATAACTTTGAGGCCAACTAAAGAAGGTTTCCATGACAGTGAGTAGAAGTTTATTGTTAATTGTGGGGAAAATTCTGTTTTACAAGAAATTACTGAATCTGAATTTTCATATCCAGGACTAAAAAAATGAAAGCAATCTGTAGTATGATTTGATTTACATTTGAAATTTATCTGATGTTTTTTGAACTTTTATAATAGTTTTCCAAGGGTAGAATTTTTGACAAGGATGATATCCTACTTAACATTTAAAATTTCTCAAATTCTTCAACCTTTACCTCAGTTCTCATTACCACTATAGCTAAAGTGACTAGATCATGGATTCCAGAGTCCATCCTAGATTAATGTTTTGAGTCCTCTTCTTTCTAGCTGTGTGTCCTTTGGCAGGTTGCTTAACCATTCTGTGCTTCAGTTTCATCATTTATATGATGGAGATAATAAAAGAAACTAAATTTCAGGGTTGTTTTGAAGTTTTAATAAAATAATAAGTAGATACTCTCTCTACACACACACATGCATACACACACAAGGCTTTTATTAACATTATTGTTACTGTTATTTTTAAATAAAATGATAGCTAATTAAATATTCCTAAGATATTTAAATACAATTTCCATTAATATATAGGTGGCTAGTTCTGAACTAGTACCTGGTAACCATTATACTTATACCATGTATTTTGCCTGGCATGTAGGAAATTTTTGATGATTTTTTTTTAAATGAAAGAATGTTCAGAACTAAGATGAGGTTTGTAAAGAGAAGCTCTGAAAACCTGCTTTCTATATATCATATATATATATATAAAACATATGTAGCAGGAGGTACAAGAAAATAAGGAGAGAAGGGCATGGAATTGTATGAAAATATATGCCTTCTCTAAAAAGACCAATTGCTAGGCAGCTGTCACTATTTTGCAATGTGAGAATTTGGGCATAATGTTGCCATAACTTCTGTTGATTTAAGGAAAGATGAAAATTTGGAGAAGTATTAAAATTCTCTTAATGTTTAAATATTGTGTAGGCAAAAACCAAAAACAGTTCAAAGAACAAAACTGGACTCGTGAGGTATTTGTCTGTCTGTAGAATGGCTTCTGCACTAACTTATTCCCTTCTCTCCTCCACGATGAGGTCAACGCCATCTTCCAAGCATGCCTCAGCAGGACCCGTTATCCAGCTGCTATCCATACCCATCAAGCTGCCTGTCTGCCCTTCCTAAGTTCTTGCAGCTCCTTTTGCACCCATATTTAGGTCAGAATGCCATTTCCAACACAGTTTCAACTAGGTCACTTCCTTCCTTAAGTTCTTCAGTGGCTACCCATTTCTCTAGGATGAGGAAAAAATTCTCACTGTGGCTTACAAGACCTATCCACCTTGCCCGAGAGGCTCACTGTCTCTTACAGATGTGCTGCTGCATCTTCTGTTCATGAAGTGCCCTTTTACTTCATTTCAGGAGCTTTGGGCATTTTAGTTCCAGGAACTCTCTTTCCATCCTCTGTAGGGTGAAACAGTGTTTCTCTCAAAATCTGTGTCCACCTAGAACCTGCAAATGTGACCTTACTTAGAAATGGGGTCTTTGCAGGTCTAATCAAGTTAAATGAATGTGGTCATATTGGATCAGAACTATGCTTCCGTATACAATGACTGGTGACCTTTAGAAAGAGAGCATTTGAATAGAACCACATACAGGGAGAAGGTTCAGTGATGATGGGGACAGAGTTGGGAGTTCTGAGGCTGTATAAGAGAGGGGAATGCACAGAATTTCCTGCAACCACTGGAAGCTAGAAGAAAGGCATGGAGCGGATTCGCCTCCTGAGCCTCCAAGAAGGAACCAACCCTGTGACAATCTGATTTCAGAGTTTTGTCCTTTGGAATGGAGAGAATAAATTTCTGTTGTTTTAAACTCCAAGGTTGTGGTTATATTTTTTCTGCAGCCACAGGAAACTCCCACTTTCAACCCTCCACACACTTTCATAGGCCTCTCCTTTCCCTAGCTCATGGCTCCATACCCTCCTGTCCTCTGCTGGAATCTCAGAGAAGACTTTCCAGAGCTACACTTAGATCAGGTGTAGGATTCATACAAACAACAAAGCAACCTTATACAGAGGAATGCAATACATTGATTTATTAATTTATTCATTTCAGAGAATATTCAATTACTTCATGTCTGAAGTACTAGGTTTGAAAATCCCACAAGCAGAAAGCAACTTTTTCTGTTTTCTTCCCCCTGTTTGACCCCCTAATGAATTAAGCAAATGAAATGATGAATTAAGGATGACTATGAATTTTTTGAAAAGAAACAGAATGTATCAATGGTAATTTACCAGTTGTAGTTGCTTATGATATATCTTCAAGAAAGTTGTTTCCTCGTCCTGGGAAATCTGTTTTCTTATTTTGAAATGAGGAAAAATAGACTAAGATCATTTCCGAGGCTGAAGTAATTATAATATTCTATGGTTCTGTGATTTCTTCTGCTGAAAATTCTTCCAGAGTCCTTGGTCACAAATACATGGTGGGGCACTTATGCCTGCACAATAGGTCAGATCCAAGATGATATAATTTTATAGTCACTATCCATGTGCCATTTATTGTAATTTCTACGTGGTAAACATTAAAAAAATGTGTTTCTAGTGGGGAGGGAAGAATAGAAGTTCATTTGATTAGACAAAGGGGAATGAAGGAAAGGGAGGAGGGACAGGAATAGGAAAGACAGTAGAATGAATCTCACGTTACTTTACTATGTTCATAATATGAATACACGACCAGTGTAACTCCACATTATGTACAACAACAGAATGGGAAGTTATACTCCATGCATGTATAATATTGTCAAAATACATCATACCATCATGTATATCTAAAAACAAATAAAAAATATGTATTTCTATGTTATACTCCCAGAACCTAACACAGTGCCTGCTAATTTTAGGTACTCAATAACATTTGTTGAAATAATTGAGTTGGGAACTAAATTTATGTGTGCGATGTAGACTCTTTGGAACACCACGGTACACTCATATTGTAACATCACTATTCTCTTTTACCCCAAAATAGTGGTGACTGCAACCAATATGAGAGTTTAGAAGATCAATATTTTTCATTTTTTTCTTATTCTGGTCTCCTAAATGCCTTTATCATTGAAAAGGCCATAGGAAAAAAAATCAAGAAAAGTTAAAACCAGGCATCTGAGATAATTAGATTTATTCTACCTCAACTCCATCATCAACTGAGTCTTTGGAGTTTGTCAACAGGGAAAATCTAGAAAGAAAATGGAGAATTGTTTTAAAAAGTTACTTGACTTCACATAGGATTTTGAAAGCAACCACTCTGGGGCTTTTTCTTCTCTATTTTTCCCTGCCTGGTCTGGTCCTGAATCTCCCTCCAACACGCTGTGATGCTGGTAATTTGTTAAATATCGTGCAGATCCTCAGCTCTGAGTGAGGCTTTATATCTTGCACATGTTGGGTAGTAATTGGGGATTTGTATTTTCCACAGGGAAATTTATCTGAGTAGCGAGGTTTGTTTCTCTTTTATGAAAGGATTGCTTCTTTTCCCCCTGGATTGGCTGTTATGATCTCAGAATGGGTATTTTACAGGATGACCTGTGCCACCCCAGTACACTGATTATGATTTCTAATGCTGATTATTTATTGCCTTAGGCAAGGGATGCCAGGGTCCCCTCTGAAGAAAGAAACATCTCAGGGACCACTAAGAAAGGGTAGTGCTGACTTTTACACACGCCAAACTGAAATAAATTGACCAGTCTCCTTTGTAATGTTTATGAGAGGAAAAAAAATTAAATATTTATGTAATTATTTGTACAGTGGTCATCTTTCTTGCTAGAATTTTAGCTCTTTGAAAGAACCAAGGCTTGTTAAGAATGACATACTTGTCAGATACTTGGAGAAAGAAAGAATCTACATCCCATTCCTGATCCAACTGAGCCTCCTTGCCTGGGCTGTGTACAGAAAGCTCTCAGAAAAGGGACTTTTTAACTCACATTGTCCCTAAAAGCAGAGCAGGAGATAAAGCTTCATATGAGAGCATTTTATTTGAAACTAATATCAAGGAACAAGACTGAGAGATAGGGAAGTAGTAGAATGGGGGAAAGAAGGAAAACAAATAAGAAGATTTATTACTGATTTGACCATTGCTATGGATCCATGGAGCTCATTGCCAATGGGACCTTCTGAGCGGTAGACAAGGCATTTCACCTTTGTGTGACGAGGCTTAAATAGAAAAATCCCTTACGACTTACTGTTACCTGTTGGTGGAGATATGTCCCAAATTTGACATAATTGAGAACTATAGATGTGAAATGCTATGTGGGCTCCAAAAAGTATGTACCCTGTGGTATCCAAGAAACACTAGGACAGGAATGAGAATCTCACTGTCAGTGCTAGCAGTAGGCACTGTCAGTGTGCATGGAGGGGAAGTTTGTACAGAACCACCAAGGCTGAGAGGAGTGAGGTACTGCCCAGGAACTTGCTCCATAATAGCAATCACTGCTTTCGTCCAAACAAGTGTCATGTTTACATAAAAGTAAGACCATATATGGCCGGTGTGTTGGGATGGTACACTTTGAGTTAGCCTGCTTTTATTCAACAAAAACAACCAGCAAATGATTGGCTCAGTGCAAGAATCGAGCTTGATAGGATGTTCTTATGAGCCAACCACAACACTGGGATTTCTAAGTTTCATGATTTATGGATCCCCAAAGTAGAAACAACATGCCCAGTAATGTGTGAAAGCAAGCCTCCAAGGGCAAAAATAAAACCCTGATTTGTAGCATTTGATAATTTTTATGGTATAAATATGCCTACCAAGGCCAATTTCAAACAAGTGATAATATGTCCCTTAATGCAAAGTTGGGAAGAGATGTAAGAGATGTATCCAACTTTCTTTTTTTTTTCTAAAGTCGTACACAATATCTTTATTTGTTTATTTTTACATGGTGCTGAGGATCGAATCCAGGGTCTCACACTTGCTAGACAAGTGGACTACTGCTGAGCCACAACCCCAGCTCCCAACTTTCTTTTCAGAGGTAATGCCAGTCAACTCCAGTGCATAGTGGTGTCCATATACAACTAGAACCAAGGTTTAAATTCTGACTCTATTACCTATTACTTATTAAACTTTGGCAAGTTTCTTATCTTCTTTATGCCTCAATTTCTTTCTCTAAAATGGGCATAATATAAATATCACCACATAGGATGGCTGAGATTGAAATTATCATATAAAGCTTTATCTATTGCCCATAAGGTAGCTGCCATATGAAAAGTGCGGGAGGGTGGGCCAGCATATAAATATTGAGAAGGAGAGGGGTTTAAATGAAATTTACTACTTTAGATATTAAAAGCATCTGAAAAAAAGAGTATTGTAGCTCTGTTCATCTATTCCTGGGCATGACATAAAAAATAAATCAAAAATGTTTTATAAATGACTCCTATGTAGAAGAGTGTTAAAAAAACCTTCTTAACTTACAGTAATATTAATGGTGGAGAATATTATGTAATCAAATAAAAATTTAATCTTCTATGGGTCCTCTTCTGGTGATCTGGACATTATTCTGTTTTCAGAGAATTCTGTAAGGTTTTTATGGAAGACTCAGCAAAATATTTATCTATTGAGAAAACAACATAATAAGGAAGCAAAAATAAAAGTGTATTCTGTAGTGAAACTATTTATTGACCACTTAAACAGCAGCCTTTACTAATGTTAACATATATATTTATTAATACTTTTACAAGAATCCTCAATGTAGGCAATACTTCTTTCTATTATGAGCTGGTAACTGCCAGCTATTTTACTATATGAACATGGATTAATAAAATTATATTTTTTCAAATGTTCTCTATTGAAATTTTTCTTTCCTTCAAAATGGCCTCACCATGCACTAGTGCCCCTCGTTAGGGCAAATTAAAAAGGTTTTATTATGTGATGTGCCAAAAGACAGGATGGCACACAGAAGTAAGAGCCTTTTGACAGAGCAATCATTTCCCTAAATTAATTAAAAGATAATTTCAGCCCTGACAGCCTCATTATGCATGTCATACAAACTTGGAAGCTTCAATTACGTCTGTGATTTCTCCTTCACCCTATATAGTCAATCTCTCTACCAATTCTGTTGACCTTAAACTTGCCTTGTAAACTTTTCCTAAATACTAAATGAAACAATACAAATACACCTGCAGGCTTAGATATAGTGCCTGACACACTTTAAGCTAACTTGCTATCTCTGAGTTTTCCCTCTTTCCGTCCTTTCCTTCCTCCCTCCCTTCCTTCCTTCTCTTCTGCTCTCTTTCCCTCCAATTTTCCACCCTTCTCCATCATTATTACTGCACCATTATAGTGCTTCTAGCACGAATCTCTCTATTTGGGCTTTTACTAGGTCCTCATCTTTTCTGTTCCTTCCGGAGTACTGCATAACCCTCACAATTTATACACCTGCCTGAATTCCTCTCCTCTATCAGACTTACAGTGGAATATAAGAATTCACTCTTTTCTTACAATCTAGCCCCAAACTGACATTTTTGCTCACCTCCCAAGGTATGACTTGACAAATGATGATCTCAAGATCATCACCTTTGTCTTCTGTAGCTTTTTATTCTGACATTTTTGCTCACCTCCCAAGGTGTGACTTGCCAAATTATGATCTTAAGATCATCACCTTTGTCTTCTGTAGCTTTTTATTCTGAGTGGCTGTAATATGACACCTTAAAAACAAGCTAGAGGAAATGAACATATTAACCAGAGGCACAAAAAGTAGACTAAAGAAACAATAAGAACATGGTATTTTTGGTTCCCCAAATTCACTTGCTGAATAGTAATAAAATATCTGGAAGAATCTCATGTTTACAAGAAAAAAAATTTAAATTGATTTTCTTTCAAGATACAGGGCACTATGCCCACTGAGACACAGAAATAAACTCACCTGCAGTGGAACTGAAACTTGAAGTCCAAATGCTGAGTTCTCTTTCCTCACATGCTCCAAGTGCAGAGAGAGAGACTCGGAAAAATGAGTTGCCATTAATTGAAAAGAGCTTAGTTAAATCTGAATATCAAATATGAGCTTATTGGATTAATTTACTTATCCCGAAATGAAGACTTTGCAAAGATCAAAACAGAATGCCTAATTAAAAGAAGAATTGAGTGTTGCTTTGTCATTCTTTAACTAATAGCAGTGGATTCAAACATTCTAGAAGTGATATGAATTGAATACTGTACTATCTAAAGAAGCCAGCTAAAACACCATTACTCTATAATCAGTAGATAAACCTGGTGCTATTTCCCAAGATGACAATTTTTTTCAGTTTTTAGAAAGAAAGTAGGGTGAACTCACTTCTTATCATATACATTCTTCATAGATAATTACATATTCTGGAAAATTTTATATGAACATGATTCATTCTGAGGAAAGCTGAGGAATTTAGTGAATGCATTTAAGTGCTTCAAAAAATTTTAAGTAGTGAAAATAATATCATGAAGCCACTAATTCCCAGTCATTCGTTGGGGGGGGGGCGGGTGGAGAAAAACTGAGAGAAGTATTTAGATTTATGGGAATTTAGATATTGAATTTTTTTGTTTTGTTTTGTTTTGTAAGAGAAAGGAGTTGTTTTCATCCCTTAGTATGCAGGGGAACAGTTTGTGCCTAGGCAGCAGGTACTTGACTTTTGGTTACTCCCAGTTTCTCCTCCAGAGTAAAACCATATTGAGTAAGATGACCCTCTTACCTTAAAGGTTGCTATTGCTTAACAGATTGCAGATTTTTAACCTGGGGCCAGCACTAGCTGGAAGAAGGATTTCAAAACCTGTGCTCAACAACACAATCAAGTCCATTATGTGACTTGTTTCATGTTACATCCCTGCTTTATTGAGTTCTGCTTTCGACACATTTGTTTTAAAGAGATTTGCATGTTTCCTTGTTTTTTTTTTTTCCCATCAAAAGTATTATTGCGGTTGTTATTTTCTTCCTCACTCTGTACAACATAGATCAGTTTAGAGATACTTGCTTTGTAGGCATTAGCATAGGACTGACTTGGAATTGCTAGAAGTCAATTAGAGTTCATAATATTTAAAAACTCAGAGCTGTAGAGCCGTTTTCCTCTGTAGAGGCTTTGAAAGAAAAAAATGAACTATTGAACTGATATAACTCACAAGAAATATTTTGTTTGTAAGTCTTTGAAAGCACTTGTGACATTATATTAAATGATCTATGTATGTACTGGTCTCCTCTATCTGTGAGCTCCTGGTAAGCAGAATCCATTTGTTATTCATCTTTATATTCTCAGACCTTATCTGGCACATAGTAGGTTCTCAAAAAATGTGTAAGAGCATAAAAGCAATTTCAATGACTTGACCTTCCCTTTGAGCTCTTGAAGCTACAACAGCAGATATGTTCACAAAAGTGTCCTGTTTAATAATGAGTAATAGTAAAGTATTATCATAAGCAGAGCTCCCTTTGATAGGCATAAGCAGGAGAATTCCAAATCCTTGAGAACATAAAGATGTAAGGAAACTGAAGCCAAAGAGTTATAAGAAAAGTTTGTGTGGCTTTCCAGAAAACACTACCAATACCTTGCTGAGAAAGAAAGCCAGGACAACAGTGAGACAGTTTTACAAAAGGTGTACTTAATCGACATCTAACATAAGATGATCTGGGCCCATTTGGGTGTTTGGAGTTTGCCTTGAGAATAACTTCATCTATTCCCTCATTGAACAAACACATATTCTTTGATTTCACTAACGTTATAAAATAAATTTTAGTAATTGTTATTAACACAAGTTGGGCATGACACAAGATGCGCATGGAGTTTGCATCACATTATAGAGAATTTGGTGTTGATTTGTGCTCTTTTATTCGGTATTTATGATATGCTGGGTACTGTGGGAGTGAGAATGAAGAGGAGGACATATGTCTTCAAGGGTTGAGGATGCAGCAGCACTATTAGAGGAGCATGTTCAGAGGTAGGTCTACAAAGTCTAATAAGGAAAAATTTCAAGAGCAGTGAACATTAGGGCTGAGCCTTTCCAAACACTGTAGGCCAGGTACATTGGTTCAGTGTGATTGTACAATGAGGGAAGCATGTAAATTTTTTGTTCTACAATATCTTCACGTGAAGAGAGAAATGTTTCAACACCACCATCTGCTGCCTGAATAACTCTGGATAAAAATCTCCTGAGCCTCAGATTTTTGCTTTGAGCTGAAAGAGCTCTAAGGCATCTTGGAATTCTAATGTTATGTGAATATATCGGGTCTCTCTAGGGAAACAAAAGCAACAGGCTAATAGAGATATATAGGAGAGAGTGTAATAAGAGAATTGACTCAGGTGATTATGGAGGCTGAGAAGTCACAGTGCACCTCCTGAAAGTTGGAGCCTAGGAAACCCAGTGGTGTCATTTTGTCCATGTGTGAAGGCCTGAGAACTAGGGAAGCCCCTGGTATGGGGAGTGAGAACTTTGAGTTCCAATACCTGAGAGGAGAAGGAGATGGATGGCTCTGCTTCAGACGAGAGAGTAAATTTGCCTTTTGTTCTATCAAGCTCCCTGTAGATTGAATAATCATGGCCTCCATAGTAGATTTTTTTTCCAGGCAATTGATTCAAATGTCAATCTCTAGCACAATACAAAACAAAAATACAGATGCTTCTTGACTTATGACAGGGTTATATGCCCATAAACCCATCTTTATTATTTATTTATTTTTTATTTTTTTTATTGGTTGTTCAAAACATTACAGAGCTCTTGACATATCATAATTCATACATTAGATTCAAGTGGATTATGAACTCCCATTTTTACCACAAATACAGATTGCAGAATCACATCGGTTACACATCCACATTTTTACATAATGCCATACTAGTAACTGTTGTATTCTGCTACCTTTCCTATCCTCTACTATCCCCCCTCCCCTCCCCTCCCCTCCCATCTTCTCTCTCTACCCCATCTACTATAATTCATTTCTCTCCTTTTTTTTCCCATTCCCCTCACAACCTCTTATATGTAATTTTGTATAACAATGAGGGACTCCTTCCATTTCCATGCAATATCCCTTTTCTCTCCCTTGCCCTCCCACCTCATGTCTCTGTTTAATGTTAATCTTTTCCTCCTGCTCTTTCTCCCTGCTCTGTTCTTAGTTGCTCTCATTATATCAAAGAAGACATTTGGTATTTGTTTTTTAGGGATTGGCTAGCTTCACTTAGCAAAATCTGCTCTAGTGCCATCCATTTCCCTGCAAATTCCACGATTTTCTCATTTTTTAGTGCTGCATAATACTCCATTGTGTATAAATGCCTCATTTTTTTAATCCATTCATCTATTGAAGGGCATCTGGATTGGTTCCAGAGTCTTGCTATTGTGAATTGTGCTGCTATGAACATCGATGTGGCAGTATCCCTGTAGTACGCTCTTTTAAGGTCTTCAGGGAATAGTCCGAGAAGGGCAGTAGCTGGGTCAAATGGTGGTTCCATTCCCAGCTTTCCAAGAAATCTCCATACTGCTTTCCANTTTAGGGTTCTGTAGTTTTCATTGTATAAATCCAGTTTCATTAGTCACAACCTGGTGAACCGTTAGTGTCTTGCCTTAACTGTAGACAATTTATCAACTGGGAAAGAAAGTTACCATTGCTAAGCCCGGGGTGTTTTTTTCTTCCTGAGAATCCTCTGTTACACGCTTGCATGTTTGCATAGTTTTGGGATTCCCCCTTGTTTACAGCAACAAGGGTTTGGTGGATTACTTCTTGAAAAGGAAATCTGAGTATTCTAACCAACCCCATTTCATCTGTCCTCATACCACAAGTGAAAATGGTCCTGTATATGGCATTGTGTTACTGTCTACAGGCTTCTCCGGTTACTAGTAATCACTAAAAAAAGGTTTAATCTACCTACTTTAAGACTACTAGCCTTTTCTACTTATCTCCTAAAAATAAGAAAAAAATTATAGTGAATTTTTGTTTTAGTAATGTATTTAAAAGCATCTCCACGTTTTTCTGACATGACAATGCCAATTGTCTAGCTTAGTAATTAACTGTCTCACAGGATGCCGAAGCTGCCTTCAGTGACAATCTGCTTGCTCATGTCTCTTTAGTTTATTGCTACAAAATACTGCAAAAGATTGAAGTGAATTGTCTAATTCCACATTCCAGGACTGCATTTCTTATCTTCATGAGAACTGGGTTGATACATGGCTATTTTCAGGTTATAAATATCATAGTTATGATAGAGTTTTGATGTTATTTACAAATATGTTCAGGCCTTGAGATGAAACTTATGGAGTTTAGGCACTTTGTCACTGACGGTGGTAATCAGCCACACAGCCCCTTGCTCTGGGCACCTTCACTCACACTGAGCTTAGCCTGGCCATTCCCTCCCAGCCCACTTCCCTACATCTTCTCACTCTCCCTCCAATTTCCCATGTACCTGATGAAAATTACTCACTTTCAAATTACTACTTAAGTACCTTTTTTATTTATCCCAAGACTAAATTGCCCACTTCCTCATGTGTGCCCATAATGCTTCTTACAAACTAATAGCATAGACTTGCAGATGTGTTTTCCATTACATTTGGTTACATGTCTAAGTCTTTGGTTCCATACATCAAATTCTGTGAGCCTGAAGAAGGCAGCTGATCGCTAAACTCTATTCACAGTGTCTAACACATAATTGGCAATAAAGCTTATTAAATCTAATAAATAGAACCCAGACTTAACTTTCATGCATGAAAGATGCAGGAAACATTGTGATCTAGATGATCCTTCATTCTCCTTTTACTTTGCTTTAGTTTATGGAAGTAGTATAACCTTCAAAAGGTGAGAGAGAGAGAGAGAGAGAGAGAGAGAGAGAGAGAAATGATATAATTTCCAAGATTTGACATAAATAAATGAGGTTGCGTTTTAAACTATGGCAGGACATTCACCTAAATGAACATTGTCTGCTTCCAAAGAGTCATCTTGCAACGTTAAACAAGTTTAAAAGTTAAGCGTGAAGTTGTTGCCACTGCTCAAAACAACACTCTACTTATTTGTGAAAGCTGCTTTTCCCAGTTCTTTCTGAATATGCTCCACATGACAAACATTTATTTTCTAAGGTTGAATTATGTTTCTGAAAATAGCCAAAACTTTTTGGGAGCTAAAGTTGGCAGAGGAAGTGAATGCTTAAGCTGTGTAATGTCATTTTTTTTTTTTTTTTTTTTTTTTTTTTTTTTNNNNACACACACACACACACACACACACACACACCCCTTTTCCAGGCCTCACTTGTCTAGGTCTGTTATTCATAATGCCAACAATGAAATATTTTAAAAATCTCTGTTCTTAAGAGCCCAGAGTGTAGACTATAGAGTGCCTAACCATTTAGTAGCCTCGAGCCTTTGGGGCAAGTGACAGCCTCAAGCTTACTTATCTGTAAAATATACATGATGACACCCGGCCTCACACTCCCAGAAGATGGTAGGAGAATTATATGACAAAGGGAATGACAGGACACTTCCTTTTGGCGTCACTTTACCACAGTTGTGATGATAACCTAGTGTCTGTAGCCCTTTATGGCACTAGATTAGTGTTTCTCTTCTCACTTCCACGGACAGATTGAGATTAAGGATGGTGCTAGGCTCATATCAGAAATCCTTGCTAATATTGGCACATAGTGAACACTCAATGAATAAGTGTTGTGAATATTTAAAAAATAAGTTTTGATTTCTCTGAAATAAAAATTTTAATTCCAAGGAAACATAGGCATTAAATTGCCATGATTTGAATATGGATTGTCCCCTTCTCAGTTTAGGTAGCAATTTAATCCTCATGGTGAGATATTAAGATATATGATCAGGTGGGACCATTAAGAAGTAATGGTGGCTCTGTCTTCATGAATGTCACTATCAGAACAATGGATTAATAGGGTAAAGGATTAGCTCAATAGAAGGTCAGCTATAAAGCCAGTTTGGCTAGTATCTAGAGCAACTCCTGTCACTGGCCATGAAATGCCCTGCTCTGGAGATACCACACCCTTTTCTTCACCTTGTGTTTTCTTCTCATTCCACTTCAATTTGGCCTTTTTCTCTATGTCTCCACTGAGCTACCTGTAGTTACTGCTGATATCGATGTTGCCAAATATAACAGCTTTCTCTTTCTTTCTTTTTTTTTAAATTTTTTTTTTACAATTTTGTTTTTTTCTTTATTAAATTATTTATTTGCTCTAGTTTGTTATATTTGAATGCAATTTATTTCATATTACACATATAGAGCACAATTTTTCAAGTCACTGATTGTACACAAAGTATTTTTACACCATTCAAGTCTTCATTCATGTACTTAGGATAATGATGTCTAACTCATTCCACCATCACTCCTACCACCTTTCTCCCTCCCTTTGCCTCCCTCCCCTTTGCCCTATCTAAAGTTCCTCCATTCCTCCCATGCTCACCCCTGCCCCATGGCCACTATGAGTCAGCATCCTCATATCAAAGGAAACATTCTGCTTTTGTTTTTTTGGGATTGGCTTACTTCACTTAGCATTGTATTCTTCAGCTTTATCCATTTACCTGCAAATGCCATGATTCTATTCACTTTTAATGCTGAGTAATGTTCCGTTGTGTATATATACACCAAAGTTTTCCCTCTCCATTCATCTACCGAAGGCAACTGGTTGGTTCCATAATTTAGCTATTATGAATTGTGTTGCTATAAACATTGATAGGGATGTATCCCTGTAATATGTTGTTTTTAAGTCCCTTGGGTATAAACCAAAGACTGGGATAGCTGGGTCAAACAGTGGTTCATTCCAAGTTTTCCAAGGACTCTCTATAGTGCTTTCCATATTGGCTGCATCAATTTGCAGTCCCACTAGCAATGTATGAGTGTACCTTTTCCCCCACATCCTTGCCAACACTTATTGTTTGTATTCTAGCTGCATTCTTATTGGAGTGAGATAAAATCTTAGAGTAGTTTAATACAGCATCCCTTATGTTCAAAATGCTAGAAAAACTAGGCATGTCAGGAACATACTTTGTAAAGGTATCTATGCTAAGCCCCCAGTCAGCATCATTCTAAATGGAGAAAAATTAAAAACATTCCCTCTAAAAACTGGAAAAAGACAGGAATGCCCTCTTTTACCACTTCTATTTAACATAGTTCTTGAAACTCTAGCCAGAGAAATCAGACAGATGAAAGTAATTAAAGGGATATGGATAGGAAAAGAAGAACTCAAATTATCACTATTTTCAGATGATATGATTCTATACCTAGAAGACAAAAAACATTCCACTAGAATCTTCTAGATCTTGTAAATGAATTCAGCAAAGCAACTGGATATAATCAAAGGCATTTCTGCACATCAGTGACAAGTCCTCAGAAAGAGAAACTAGGAAAACCACCTCATTTACAATAGCCTGAAAACACACACATACACACACAAAAAAACAACAACAAAAAACAACTTGGGAATACACTTAATGAAAGAAGTGAAAGACTGCTACAATGAAAACTACAGAATGCTAAAGAAATAAATTAAATAAGACCTTAGAAGATGGAAAGATCTACCTTGTTCTTAGATAGGCAGAATTAATATTGTCAAAATGATCATACTACCAAAAACACTAGATGATTCGATTTGGCTTTTTTTCTCAATCAAATCCCTCATAGAAATAGAAAAAGAAATCATGAAATTCATCTGGAAAAAATAATAATCTTATTCAGGATAGCCAAAGCAATCCTTAGCAAGAAGAGTGAAACAGGTGGCATCACTATACCAGACCTTAAACTATACTACAGAGCAATGGTAACAAAAACAGCATGGTATTGGCACCAAAATAGACCTGCAGACAAATGGTACAGAATAGAGGCCACAGAGACTAAACCACATAACTACAGTTATCTTATATTAGACAACGTTGCCAAAAATATACATTGGAGAAAAGATGGCCTCTTCAACAAATGGTGTTGGCAAAACTAGAAATCCACATGTAACAAATTGAAATTAAACCTCTATCTCTCACCATGCATAAAAAACTCAACTCAAAGTGGACCAAAGACCTAGAAATTAAACCAGAGACCTTGGATGAAAAAGTAGGCCCAAATCTCCACCATGTCAGATTAGGCCCCAACTTCCTTAATAAGACTCCTATAGTGCAAGAATTAAAACCAAGAATCAATAAATGGGGTGGATTCAAACTAAAAAGTTTCTTCTCAGCAAAAGAAACAATCAGTAAGGTGAATAGAGATCCTATAGAATGGGAGCAAATCTTTACCACTTGCATATCAGATAGAGCATTAATCACTAGGACATATAAAGCACACAAAAACCTAAACAACACAAAACCGAATAACCCAATTAATAAATGGGCAAAGGAACTGAACAGACACTGCTTAGAAGAGGATATACAATTAATCAACAAACATATGAAAAAATGTTCAACATCTCTAGTAGCTTTTTCTCTATTTTCCTCTCTCCCTGTAGCTTTCTAATCAGTTAGCATTTCCTCCTGCTTGAATGCCTTTCTTCATCTTTCTCTCTGTGATACTACAAATTTCTGAAGCTTCTCTTGTCACATGGGTTCTCCTTGTTCAATCCCTTTGTGATGTCTCCTTCTATGCTTTCTATCCTTTCTAAATGCTGATTATACCTGAGATTGTGACCTGGGCCTCATTTTTCCAAATTCTTCAGGAATTTTGCCTTTTTTTCTACTGATATATCCCCAATGTTTAAAACAGTGTTTGGTATGCACTCAGCCTCAATAAACACGTAGGAATTGAATGCACACAATATCAAGCTTCTTAGAAATAGTGAGAAAAAGTAATCTGCCTCTTTTCTGCTTCATATATTCAGCTGTGAAATGTCTCTGGACTTTTGTCGACTTCTGTTTTCCTTTTGTGTTAGAGTCTACTAATTGCTCCCTGGTGGGATAACTCCGCAATTGTCTTTAAATGAGTTTATGCACATAGATTAAAAAAACTTAATGAACTATTAGTCCATCCATACATGGAAAAAAAAAAATAAGTGTTAAACAATTACCCAATGATTTTGCTTCAACTAGACAACTAATAGAGATAACTCCATTTTTAAACTTGTCTTTTTTTAGCACAACTTTGGATTATTATTATTTTTTTGGAAACTTGAATTTTATAATAAACAATTCTAATAATAAGGTATCTGTAAAATAACTGTAAAATCTAACTTCCAAAAATTGTGCTCCACCCTTCCAATTTTTACTTAATGCAGAAAGAACTTTATTTGCAATGTGCTTTCAGGTCAATAATGAAAGATCTCATAAGTCCAGGGCATTATGATTACAATGCGTTTAAAGTGGCCTAAGCTATCTACACGTTCTAATAACAATGGATTAGAAAATAACACGTTCTAATCCATTTATGGGACTTTGTAAGTAGTCAGGTCTCCAACCCTAATCCACCTCTTTATGTCTAGGTAGTGAAGCATAGCAGGTTTGGGTTCCTACAGTTGCTGGCTGGGAAGGTACATTGACTATCAAAAGACATGTTAGGCAATGACACTACAAAGAAAGCACTTATAGCCCGTAACCACAGGACACAAAGAGATGTGAGCTGGCTGGGTATACACCGAGAGAGCATATCTTCATGTACAGTCTGGTCTGAATTTGCGTGAAGTATCCATAAGACTAAGCCACAAGGTAGGGGTTGGCAATCACTCCTCACTGAGTGCCAGGCACTACTGAAGCTTCCAGAAACTCCAGTCACAAAGTGAAGATGTAGGTGTTGGTTGCACAACTCATAAACTATTTTTCTCATACTTAAACAACTACCAAACAGCTGAACCAAATATTTTTATGTCCAAGGCCTCTCTCTGTTTCTAACGTTCATCCTTATGTGTTCTAGCTATTTAAGAAATACAGTCTCACTGATGATGACCTGTCTCAAGAGTTATGTTGTTCAGCATCTGAGGACAGAGCTGGGATTGTGGACAGCAAACTCACAGTAATAGTCCCCCCTGAATGCATTTGAAAGAGCCATGCAATGAAATGAACTCAGCTCTGTATGCCCACTATGTTACAAGACTTCCACATGAAAGATACACTATGATCCTCCTTAGTCACCTGCAGAGCTGACCAACATTTTTTATAAAAGTAAAAAACTTCAGATGTACCTCTTTTATTGTGGGCCAACAGTACAGTAATCTCATCTTCTTGCAAAGAAATTTATCATGACCAATGTGAAACTATTTATTGATCTTCCTTTTAAGCTTTTCTTTAGGTTTTATTTCTGTAAAATAATTTGTTAAAATCCTTGCATGAGATCAGTATAGAACTCAGTTTTTTTAAAGAAATATTCAAAGCTATTCATCAAAACATTATTTGATCACCAAATATGGCCATTCAATATTTGTTAGCTGATTGCTATCTCTCAACCATTTCATAGAATGTTCTCAGTATTTACCTTTTAAACTTAGCCTAAGTGTCAAGGGTAGAGTGCTTGCCTGCGTGCATGAGAACCTGTTTTCTATCCCCAAGAAAGTTAAGATTAAATTTGCATGTGTCTTGGAGTCCAAAGAAAGATAAGTAAATTTTGGACTGTCATATTTTGTTGCAAAGGGAAATTCATGAGACTTTGTGAATTGTTATTTCATGGGTTTGGTATCTTATAATTTTATATTTCTGATCCAGAAGTTTGCATTTGCTCCATATTTTTTTCTTTTAAGTATTTTTTATTTCATCAAAATAGGTACATAAAAAGTGTTGTAGGTAGATAAATATTAATTGGAAATGCAGCCACCTATTGGCTACTGTGGTACCAGAAGTTCCACTTCTTGGGAGGTAGGTGATGTTTGGTTTGAGTTACCTTGTCTTGTGTATTTGAACGCCATGCAAAATGATTTAGATTTTTCATTCAGTCCAACCATCTTCCCTCTTCATCAAACAGGCACACACTCACATGTTGTAACAGGAGTAGTATTAAGGATTTTGGTGTTACAAAAGCTGTTAGTGTGTAGTTGCTTAGGATATTCAGGTCCTCAGGATTAGGGGTTGGTGTGGGAGAATTCCAGTTGAGAGAGTGTGAGGAACACAACAAAGGGTGTTTTGTTTTGTTTTGTTTTATCTTTTCAGCAAAGGCTTCAACATGGTGAAGCTGGATTTGAAAAATTTTCTGGTCCTTACCTAAACCTCTGGGGAGCTGTCAGGCCACACAAGAAGGATTTTTCAACTATTACAACTTGCCATGCAAGCTCCTGAGACATCTTGTCCTTTTAAGGTAAGTGTGCTGTTCCATTTGCTGGTGTAAATGGGTGGTGAGGATGGGTACACTGGTATTTGACTCCATTTTATGGGCTTCCTTTCTGTCTCACCACATGTCTCAGGGCTCTTACAGACACTTATGCCTTTCCTTGGTTATCAGCAGCTTCCCTAGAAAGGTAGCCAATATGGCAATGCCATTTGCTCCAGATTTTCTAATCTTCATTCTTATTAAAATGTCAGATTGATGTCTCATTATGCCTTACCATTAACAAAACTCATAATAACATCTAAGTAGGTATTAAAAAGTTTTTTTTCAAAGACACTCCCCCTCTTGCTCCTGCTAATGTACCTTTCAGCAAGGTCTCTATGTAGTCAATGGGAGAAGGCACACGGAACATGGTAGCTGATAAAAGAAACGTTTTATTCACTCCAACTTCATATTAGTTTTTATATCATACCACATAGGAAGAAGATATTTGTGGTTTAGTAATGGGCCTGGGAAGATTCACTGTTCTGTCCTAAGTGAGTGCCATAGAAATAGGAAGGACTTCAGAGCAAAGGCACAGGTGGGGCAAAGGTAGAGAGGGCTCTTTCTTCCAGATCCCAGTAATTACGTTCAATTCTGCTTAGTGGACTGAAGCTGCTTGAGATGAACATTATTACCCTAGGTACATGTATGACTACACATGTGGTGCAACTCTACATCATGTACAACCAGAGAAATGAAAAGTTATGCTCCGTTTGTGTATAATGAATAGAAATGCTTGTGTGTATAATGAATCAAAATGCATTCTGCTATCATGTATAACTAATTAGAACAAATAAAAAAAAATAAAACAAAATTACAGAGTAATAGGATATGGTTTGTCAAGAGTCGAGGGGGATGAATTCAAAGGTCTTTGCTGCCAAGTATTTAATCAATAAAAATCATAGAAGAAATCATTATAACAAAGTGCTGCATGTCCTCAAATAAATCTTTATGTTTCATTGCAGTTTCTGTCCCCTGTTAAGTTACATGTTAGCATATATTTATATATGCATCCAAATACATTTTTAGAAAGCTACATGGTGATGCTAAGCTTCTTGGTGATTTTCATTTTTATAAGGACTTTCTAAAATCAATGTCTGAGCTACAATAAATGACTCTAAAATAAAAATTCCATGGACACAAGCAGCTGGTAAATTAAATGTGTTTGAGAAGTCACAGCCTTATGCTACTCTTCTTATAGTACCACATATAGAAGGGCCACTTGATTTTGTTAGTAGACTTGGGAAAACTTACAATTCTGTCCCAAGTGAGTCAGTCACAACAGATAGGACTTCAAAGGGCACAGATGTGGCAGACACATGTTTGTAAATAGAAGCAGTTTTTACACAGTGCATGTTGAACAGGGTGGAATTCTTACTGTACTTTTAATGCCAATCATAACAGTGAGAGGTTTGGATCTTGGGACACCACTTCCACTGCCATTGCCATCTTGAGACATGGCTTCTTCTATCTAGGGACACTGGCCAGCGCCTAGAAGTCCAATATCAAGGTATCAAGATGCCCACAGGTTTAGTTACACCTGAAGTATGCCTGCTAGGTGGGCTAATCTTGAAAATAAAGTTGACCACTCAGAGAAGATGACAAGAAATCATGAACAAAACTTCTAAGAACTATGGGATAATATGAAAAGACCAAAGTTAAGATTTATCAGGACAGATGAAGTGCGAAGATACAAAGCAAAGAAATGCACAAGTTTTTCAATGGTCTAATACCAGAAAATTTCCCAAACATAAAGAATGAAATGGAAAATCAAATACAAGAGGTTTACAGGACCCCAAATGTACAAAATTATAACAGACACATGCCAATGCACATTACAATGAGGATGACTAAAATTGAGAATAAGAATAGAATATTAAAGGCCACAAGAGAAAAAATATCAAATTATTTATAGGGGGAAACCAATTTGAATGTAAGCTGATTTCTGAACCCAGAACCTCAAACCTAGGAAATCCTGGAATAATATAAATCAAGCTCTAAAAGACAATAGATGTCAACCAAGAACTTTATATCCAGCAAAATTAAGCTTCAAATTTAAAAATGAAATAAAAACTTTTTATAATAAACAAAAGTTAAAAGAATTCACAACTAGAAAAACTGCACTACAGAACATTCTCAATGAAATATTCAATGAGAATGAAATAAAAAACAAAGTGAAAACAAGCAAAGAGAGAAACTATACTAAAGGAAGAGTCAATCAAAGGAGAAACTAAGTCAAATTTAACACCAGAAAGGAACCAAAAATGGGGCTGGGGATGTGGCTCAAGCGGTAACACGCTTGCCTGGCATGCATGGGGCATTGGGTTCAATCCTCAGCACCACATAAAAATAAAATAAAGATGTTGTGTCCACCGAAACTGAAAAATAAATATTAAAAAAATTCTCTCTCTTCTCTCTCTCTCTCTCTAAAAAAAAAGAGAGAGAGAAACCAAAATGACTGGGAATACAAATTACATCTCAATAATAACCTTGAATGTTAATAACATAAACTCATCAATCAAAAAACAAACTGGCAGATTGGATTAAAAAATAAGACCCAATAATATGCTGTCTCCAAGACACTCACCTCATAGATAAGACATCCACAGACTGAAGGTGAAGGATGGGAAAAAACATATGGACCATGTAAACAAGCAAGGGGTTTCCATCCTCATATCAGATAAAGTGGACTTCAGGCCAAAGCTAATCAGAAGGGACAAAGAAGGACATTACATACTGCTTAAGGGAATGATACATCAGCAAGACATAACAATCAAAAATATTTATGCTCCAAACAATGGAGCAATTATGTATGTCAAACAAACCCTTGTCAATTTTAAGAATAAAATAGAACACAATGCAATAATACTGGGTGACTTTAACACACCTCTCTCACCACTGGACAGATCTTCCAAACAAAAACTAAACAAAGAAACTATAGAACTAAATAATCCAATCAATAATTTGGATTTAATGGACATATGTAGAATATTTTATTCATCAATGAGTGAATATACTTTCTTCTCAGCAGCACATGGATCCTTCTCTAAAATAGACCATATCTTATGCCTTAAAGCAACTCTTAGTAAATACAAAAAATTATAGATAATACCCTGCATTCTATCATATCATAATGGAATGAAATTAGAAATCAATGATAAAATAAAAAAAGAAGCTACTCTAACACCTGGAGACTAAATAATATGCTAGTAAATGATAAATGGAGAGCAGAAGAAATCAGGGATAAAAAACATAATTAGCAGTAAATGAGAATAGTGATAACACATATCAAAATCTCTGTGACACTAGGAAGGCAATACTAAGAGGAAAGTTCATTGCATTGAGCTCATTTATTAAAAGAATAGAAAGTCAATGAATAAATGACCCAATATTACATCTCAAAGCCCTAGAAAATGAAAAATCTAAAAGCAGAAGAATATAGGAAATAATTAAAGTCAGAGCTCAGATGAATGAAATTGAAATAAACAAAACTATTCAAAAATTGACAAAACACAAAATTGGTTCTTTGAAAAATAAATAAAATTGACACATCCTTAACCAAGCTAATGAAGAAAAAAAGAAACCTCAAATTACTAAAATTAAGGATCATAAAGGAACTATCACAGAGGACACAACTGAAATACAGAGGATAATTGAAAACTATTTTGAAAATTTATACTCTAATAAATTAAAATACCGTGATGACATCAACAAAATTTTAGAGATGTACCCAAACTGAATTAGTAGGACATGAACAATTTAAACAAATCAATTTCAAGCAATGAAATAGAAGTTGCTGTCAAAATCCTACCAATCAAGCAAAGCCCAGGAACAGACAGATTCTCAGCCATGTTCTACAAGACCTTCAAAGAAGCATTCATCACAATACTCCTCAAATCATTCCATGAAATAGAAAAGGAGGGAACTCCTCCAAACTCATTCCATGAGGCTAGTATCACTCACATACCAAAATCAGATAAAGACACATCAAGGAAAGAAAACTTCAGAGCAATATTCCTGACAAACATATATACAAAAATTCTCAATAAAATTCTTTTTTTTAAACATCAGAAATTTATTGGTTGCTCAAAACATTACATTGATCTTGACATATCATATATCATACATTTGTTTCAAATGGGGCATGAATTCTTATTATTCCCCCGTGTACAGATTGCAGGATCACGTTGATTATACAGCCACGTTTATACATACTGCCAAACAAGTGTCTGTTGTATTCTGCTGCCCCTCCTATCCCTTCCTATCCCCTCTCCCCTCCCCTCCCCTCCCCTCT
>NW_025999982.1:18203934-18283167 GCF_001458135.2 Marmota marmota marmota
CCCCTCTCCTTCCCTCCCTCTACCCCATCTACCATAACTCATTTCTCTCACTCTCTCTTATTTTTTTTTCCTCCCCTTCGCCTCACATCCTCTTATATGTATTTTTGTATAACAATGCTGGTCTCCTTCCCTCTTCCATGTCTCAATAAAATTCTTGCAAATCCCATATAAAAACATATTAAAAAGATATGGCACCATGATCAAGGGGCATTCATCCCAGGGATGAAATCTTGGTTCAACATAAGGAAATCAATAAACATAATTCATAGACTAAGTCAATAGACTTAAAGACAAGAATTTAATATATTCATCTCAATGGATGAAGGGGAAAAAAAGCATTTGACAAAATACAGCAACCTATCATGTTCAAAACGCTAGAAAAATTAGGGACAGTAGGAACATACCTCAAAGCTATATATGCTAAACCCAAGGCCAATATTATTCAAAATGGAGAAAAATTGAAAGCATTCCCTCTAAGAAATAGAACAAGACAAAGATGTCCTCTTTTACCACTTCTATTCAACATTGTCCTTGAAACGCTAGCCAAAGCAATTGGAAGACAGAAATTAACAGGATACAAAATTCAAACTGACTATTTGCCAATGATATGATTCTATATTTAGAAGGTCCAAAATATCCCACCAGAAAACTTCTAGACTTCATAAATGGATTTAGCAAAGTAACAGGATATAAAATCAATACCCATAAATCAAACATGTTCCTATACATTGGTGATGAATCCACTGAAAGAGAAATTAGAAAACTACCCCATTCACAATAGCCTCAAAAAAAATTGAGGAGCAATCTAACAAAATAAGTCTCTACAATGAAAACTACAGGACACTAAAGAAAGAAATTGAAGAAGACCTTAGAAAATTGAAAGATCCACCATGTTCTTGATTAGGCAGAATTAATAGTGTTGAAATGGCCATACTACCAAAATTGTTAGACAGATTTAATGTAATTTCTATTAAAATCTTAATGATATTCTTCATAGAATTAGAAAAAGCAATAATAAAATTCATTTGGAAAAATAAGAGATTAAGAATAGCCAAAGCCATCCTTAGCAAGAAAAATGAAGCAGGAGGCATCACAATGCCAGACCTCAAACTATGCCACACAGCCATAGTAACAAAAACAGCATGGTATTGGCAACAATACAGATACAGTAGACCAGTGGTACAGAATAGAAGACACAGAAACAAACCCACACAAATGCAGTTACCTCATACTAGACAAAGGTATCAAAAACATTCATAGGAGAGAAGATAGCCTCTTCAACAAATGGTGCTGGGAAAATTGAAA
Organism: Marmota marmota marmota; assembly: GCF_001458135.2. NCBI lineage: Eukaryota > Metazoa > Chordata > Mammalia > Rodentia > Sciuridae > Marmota > Marmota marmota. The sequence goes on from NW_025999982.1 coordinate 18,205,240, forward strand.
ATCCACATGTAGCAAAATGAAATTAAATCCCTATCTCTCACCCTGCACAAAACTCAACTCAGAGTGGTTCAAGGACTTAGGCACTAGAACAGAGACCCTATGAATAATAGAAGAAAAACTAGGCCCAAATCTTCACCATGTTTGCTTAGGATCTGACTTCCTTAACAAGACTCCTAAAGCACAAGAAGTAAAATCAAGAATCAATACATGGGATGAATGCAAACTAAAACTCTTCTCAGCAAAGGAAACAATCAATAACATGAAGAGAGAGCCTACAGAATGGGAGCAAATCTTTACCACAAGCACATCAGATAGAGCACTAATCTCTAGGATATACAAAACACTCAAAAACCTTAACACCAAAAAAAAAAAAAAAAAAACCAAATAACCCAATCAATAAATAGGCCAAGAAACTAAACAGACACTTCTCAGAAGAGGATGTACAATCAATTAACAAATATATGAAAAATGTTCAACATCTCTAACCATTAGAAAAATGTAAATGAAAACTACTTTAAGATTTCATCTCACTTCAGTCAGAATGGCAATTATCAAGAATACAAGCAATAATAAGTATTGGAGAGGATGTGAGGGAAAAGGTACTCTCATACATTGTTGGTGGGACTGCAAATTGGTGCAACCACTCTGGAAAGCAGTATGGATATTTCCTCAGAAAACTTGGAATGGAACCACCATTTGACCCAGCTATTTCACTCCTTAGTTTATACCCATAGGACTAAAATCAGCATACTACAGTGACACAGCCACATCAATGTTTATAGCAGCTCAACTCACAATACCTAAACTATGGAATCAACCTAGGTGTACTTCAACAGATGAATGTATTTTTAAAAATGTGGTATATATACACAATACATATTACTCATCCTTAAAGAAGAATGGCATTATGACATTTGCCAGTAAATGAATAGAGCTGTAAAATATCATGCTAAGTGAAATAAGCCAATTTTGAAGAATCAAACACTGAATGTAGCGGCACGTATGTGGGTGCTAATTCACAATAAGGAAGGGAAGAATAGAGGTACTTTGGATTAGGCAGAGGGGAGTGGAGGGGTTTGGGGGTAGGAAGGATGGTAGGATAAATTGAACATTAACACCCTATATGCATACATGACTGCAGATCCTATATCATGCACAACCAAACCAATGAGAAGTTATACTCCGTTTATGTATTATGTGCCAAAATGCATTCTACTCTTATGTATAAATAATTAGAACAAATTAAAAAAAAAGAGTCAGAAGTTTGGCAAGAATTTGCCATCAGAGTGGTAATGGGCATTGCTGGTAATTTGGGCAGTTAAAGCCTGAGGAAGGAATACAGAAAAGTGTCTTAAATTTAATTCAAGTTGGATAGTCATGGAAGCACAGTGAGATGACCTATTCTTTGGGGTATTGGATGGGGAGATCAGTCTACTCCCACTGTGTAACTGAACACAGCTTTAGGAACAGGAAGAGTCAGAGTTCTTGTGTCCAAGTTGGCAGACAATGTTGCTATGAAAATGATCAGCTGGGTGATTACTATACCAACCTTGGTCAGTGAGGCTTTCTGACCTATGAGAAGTCAACACACATGCAAAAAACAAAAGAAATCCATCAACTTAATGGGCAATTCGAGTAAACAATTCTTATAGATTAAACTTTTGACTGCAGTGAGGCAGTAGTGGTGAAGTACTAACAATTGAATGAGAAAATGAATGAAAATGTCCAGAACACTCTTATTAGCAAAGTTTTCCATTTATATCTATAATGTGTAATGGTATTATTATGTTAAGCTATTACAGAGTCCCCTTGCAAGCTTATTTTTGTTTCCAATATTATTGCTATTTCAATTTATACTGCATTTAGTATAAGTGATTATATTATAAACAGGAGCTACTCTTTTTAAGCTATTGTTCTATCCTTAATTATCTTTTAACTAGGCTAAAAATCATCATAATATTATTAGTTCAATTAAAAAGACATTAAGTGGAATATTTAAGGTCTTTGCATTTAAATACATAAAATATTTTGGATGGGCTTTTCATGATGTTGTTTTTTGTGTGTGTGGAGTATAATTTAGTACATCTAAGACTGTTAGAAGAATATTAGAAGTAGTACACGTATAGTTCTCTTTCTGCTTTTATTTTCTTTGTAATGGTGGTTCTTGCTGCCATTGAATGTGGACCACGCCTTATCTTTTTGCAGGTTAGAATTGCATATCTAAAAAAAAAGAGGGAAAAATAAAGATGATTACTCAGAAAGCTTTTAATACTGTCAGAAAAAAATATATTCTTGCATTCAGGAAATTTTAAATAAACACAGATGCTCAATAAGACAGAGGATTAAGACTGTCTGTAACTCTTTTAAGTCAATGAAATCTCACCATAGGAAGTTTATGAAAATAGAAAAAAAATAAGATCACATTAGTCCTGGTTGAAATTTTTTATATTAAAATTGAAAGTATCTCCAATGTTCCTGGTTTGTGCATTTTTAAAATACTCTATTTCCTGTTAATTATTTCACATGTGTATAAATTGTTATGGCCATTTTGAGCAATGTTGCTTGTCCATGAGAAATTATTTATAATATCTGAGAATTGTTTTGAATCCTCTATAACTTATCATGGATTTTTTAAAAAAAATCTCTAAACAGCTCATTTTTTCCTCTGAAAAGAGAGTATATATGGACAAAGTAGAGGCACTCTCTAACTTTCTTTTTAGGGTAATGAGAAGAATGTTCCCTAGATGGTAAGTTAGAAATATTTTGGAAGGTTTATTAAAGTTTAAAAAGAAAACTGTTCTGTTTCATTCTTTGAAAATTTGGAAAAAAATCTGTAAATACACATACTTCTGGTAGGGGATATCAAAATTGTGTATCTGCTATAAAAATCAGGTTAAGGGGCTGGGGTTATGGCTTAGTGGTAGAGTGCTTGCCTAGCATGTGTAAGGTACTGGGTTTGATCCTCAGCACCACATAAACATTAAAAAAAAAAAAGATATTGTCTCCACCTAAAAATAAAAAAATAAATTTAAAAAATATTTTTTAAAAAAAATCAGGTTAATACCCGGTACAGTGACTCATAATTATAATCCCATGTACTCAGGAGACTGAGGCAGGATGATGGCAAATTTGAGGCCAGCCTTGGCAACTTGATGAAACCCTGTCTTAGAATAAAATAAAAAGGGCTAGCTCAGTGGTACAGCACCTGCCTAACGTGCTCAAAACCCTGGGTTCAATCCCTAGTATCAAGAAAAATAAATAAATAAAATAAATAAGTTTAGCATTATCTAGAAATACTATAGGTATTCATATTACTATGAACTAAAAAAATTCCATTTTAAAGTATATATAACCAACAGCAATTTTTCTCACATTTTAATGCACATTCAAATTACCTGGAGACCTTGTTGAAATTAAAATTTTAATTCAATAAGTTGGGGGTGAAATCTGAATTTGTACATTCTGGCAATCTCCTAGGTGAGACCTAGGTCCATGGACCAATATTGAGTAGCAAGGATCAGAGCAGTGGTTTTCAGAGTGTATTTCCCAGATCAGCAGCATCAGCCTCACCTGGGAACTTGTTAGGAATGTAAATTTCTTGGGCCTCAGTCCTGACCTACTGAATAAGAAAATCTGGGGGTGGGGTCTAGCAATAAGTGTTTTAACAAACCTTCTAGATGGTTCTAATACTTGTATAATATGTCAGGGTGTGTGTGTAAAAATGCTCATAGCAGAATTGTTTATGAAAATGTCAACCTGGAAAAATTCCAAACATTTGTCAATAGTGGGTTAGCTACTTAAATTATGATTATTTATAAAATGGAATGCTACACAGCAATGAAAATAAGTAAACAACACTTACAACAATATGAATAAATCTTGCAAATAATATTGAGCATAGGAAGTAAAATATAAAAGAATATATATATATATATAATTCCACCTATATAAAGTTCAAAAACAGTTACCATATTTGTAGAGATGTCTATATTAGTAGTAAAGTTATAAAGAAAGTAAAAAAGTAGTAACCATAAAATTCAGTATTTGGATTACCTCCACTATAAGTAAACAGGTTGTGATGTTATGATAGCTTTTGGAGAGTTGACTTGTGTAATATGTTTTGACTTGAGTGGTGGTTATATTAGTATATATGAATAGTTGCTTTGTAATTATTTATTTACCATTAATTAATGGTGTTTGCCCTTTGAAAAGTTGAAAATATGTTAGATTAATAAAGCACACTTCTACCAGATACATTTTGCAATTATTTTACTCGTAAATAACTGAAGATTACTCTGATAATAACTAAGGAATACTCTCTTGTCCACAAAGAATGATTACTAAAGTAAATAGAAATTCAGTCTAGCATCTCATAGAGTAGCCTTGAGAAAGTCTACTTATGGGTTGAGCAGCCAATCTGTTATATTTTCCTCTATAATATATTTCATGTGATAGTGATTAATTTTAGTACTAGAGTTAGTTTTGTTCAACTAAGTGATTATTTTCTTTGTAAAAAAGAGGGAGCCAGGGCATAATTTATAAACATAAAATATATAAATATATTAATCCTATGTACCACTTCTCCATTCATTATCTGTGCTTTCTGTCCCCTGTGGTTCTGATGTGACTGTCACTCACAGTGTCACCCTGCCCTTGTCACTAAAATGGTCATATGATCTAGACTTGTATATGCTTCACTCCTAAGTGAAATCTGAGGTGGAGGTAGCAATGTCTATGTTGACCTAGGCATACCGTGAACAAAGTTTCACCAAGAAGGGCTGTAAGCAGTGACTGAGTAATCCAGGGAGCTTTATAAAATATGAGTGCTTGTACTCTGTGCCAGAGATACCGATTTAACTGGTGTGGGATATGGCCAAGGCATTGGGATTTTTAAAATCTCTCTCAAGTGATTCTGTTGCACTTCTAAATTTGAGAAGTATGTCATTAAAAAACCAGCAAGCCTACAGTTCCCTAGTGTTAGTCCGAACACAAAGGTTTTGAAGGACTTTGATTTGTTATTGTTAATTAAGGTGGTATATGGAGGAGCAGACAGCCATATCTTCAGGGGCACTTGTGGTGGCTCAGGTTGAGCACACCACAGTGCCTGAGTGCTTGCTCCCTGCAAGCTCCCCAGAGTACTTCTCAGCTAATCACAGGGCCTACTCCTTTACAGCTTGTTTCTGAAATCCCTCCCCATGGATTCCAACTGCCTTCCTTCAGAGCTCTTTTTCACCCTCCTCAATAGGGAAAAACAAGCAAAAATTGAGAGGGGGGGAAAAAAGCTACATGGGAATGTTTTTGGCCAAAGATTTAGAAATCCTCCTGGGTAGACATAATCACTTCATGGTAAGCAAAGCTCACTTGTGAGGATTTTTGAAAATACCACTCTACCTCCCTTTCTTGATACCTGATATCTATTGCTTCAAATTCAGTAAGTTCTGCAGGGGATTCCGATAGGCATACTTGGTGTGTTCATTCATTGATAGATTAGTTTTTTGATAGGTTTCAAGAGTTCCATGGGTTTTCCCCTCTCACAAGTGATAAGCAATTTTTTTTTATGTTTATGTTTTTGTTTTTACAAAGAAATAGAACATTTAATCATTTTAGATAATAAAATGGGCCTATAATGTCTATTCCATTTAAGAATCATTGTAATATAATAAAAATATAAAAGCCAATCAGAAGACATTCACTTTCCTGTTAAAAAAAAGATTATGACAACTCTTCTAGCTATTACCAAAGATGTTAATGAAATGTTTCATCTGGGAAAAACTTGAAATTTACTTTTCAATTTGATCATGAAATACTACTTTATAGTAACCATTAATACCATACTATTTTATAGGAATATAAGTCTATCTTGCTCTTTAGGAAATGTTCAGTACCCCAAAGAAACTATTGCTTAATTCAGTGTAGCCCTAATTCCCTCATTTTTATTAGAATCTCTAGGATATTTTTATTACAGAAAAATGTGTGCTAGCAAAATAATTTGAATATAGCTATTCTCACTATTCCATGCTCTCCATTCCCTGGAGATGATCAATGTGATCAGTGTCATACGTATCATGCAAGAAAAAATCCACACTGTTTGTGTGTCAGTGTGTGTGATTTTTAAAAACAACAATTCAGCCATTTAATTCACTTTGCTTTTCTCACTTAACCATATATCTTGTACATTTTTTTTCCAGCTTACAAAACTGCCTTTGAAAGAGTGTAGAATATTATTTTCTGGAAGCATCAGACTCTCTTATAATGAGTGTACATTCTTTCCATAAAATAGAAATGGAAATGCAGTCATTGAATACCAAAGTCAGCTATGTTCATCATAGCAAGCATTGTCTCCTGTCTCCTTCACCTGCACACACTCCACAGTCCTCAACCTCCACCTTCCTCCCTTCACGCAGGGAGAGGAAGAACCCTGTTTGTGCTCAATCTGTGTAGCCCATTCAGGAGACATTTGCAGATCTCTGAGGTTGCTTCACACATAAGTTTGCTTCTCTTCCAGACTTCATTCAGAAACCATTCTATCATCTGTGCTCTCACTGTATGTTTTCCATTGTGAGCAAAGAAAAAATAGACTTAGCACTAAAATGTACCATCTGTGTCAATATGTGTCAATCTGTGATGGTGTAGATTTAAATCTGAGCACATTTGTTAGTTTAAATTCCAAGGCATGTAGTGTTGTGTTCATTGTTTCTTCTAGTCCTCAGAAGAAAGATCTTCCTGGGATCACCAAATCCCCTCTTAGAAGTCAGCTCAAAACTGCTAAGAAGACCTATGTTGGGTAGCAGCTACCCAGAGCCTTCCTGTCTGGCTTGCTGGGTGAGTCTTTTTGTACCAACACCAGCACTGTGTTAAAGGCCACTGAGAACAGAGTTAAAAGTGAGCTTTTTTTTTTTTTTTTTTTTTTAATTTCTCATGTCACAGATCCTTTCTCTTTGCCTTGTGCTTTGTGTGCCTTGTTGCAACACAAACATTTAAGATGGTTTCTTTTTCACCCCCTTAAACACCCCCATGTTAAAAAGATTCTTCCTAGTTTGAGCCGGGATATCAGGAATGTGGAAAATCCAGTAAAGTTTTAATTGGATTAAACTCTGTGTGTCCCTCCACCCCCCAGCCTCCTAACTGGCAACTTTCTTGACAGCTTAACTAACAAGATATGCAAGGAAGAGATGTGGCATTCAGCATGGGCTCCCGCCTTACCTGGGGGGAATACACCTGGGCCAGCTGTGAGTAGCAACAGAATAAGAGGCAACTGACAACAACCCCCACTCTGATACTGTCACTGATTCTCAGGCTTTGTGCGCTCCTCTGATGAAATTCAAACCTGAAATTTTAGCTGCTCAAAGTGATTGGATTCAGCAGACCGCCTCCTGAACTTGCTGTGGAAGCGCCAGAGGGGGAGCAAAGCCACTTCCCTGGTCTTTAATTCCCTCGGCCAAGAAAAATCAAAATCTGTCCATTTGGCACGTTTGAGAGGGGAAAAAGGGCAATACAAATTTTCCTTAATAAAATAATGCTGGCTATTAAAGAGCAGTCTTGTCGATGTCATTCGACGCCCTTCTCCCACAGGGCTGGCGGGCACGAGGCCAGGGTATGGGGAAGTGCAATTGGAGACATTAGTTACACCACCTTAGGTACTGTAGCAAAATAATATTTGATAAATGAAAATAAATCTAGGCAGACACAATTTCCAAATAGTTTTTAGAAGTACCTGTCACTTTCAGACTCCCTTCTTAAGCGTAACCTTTGGTGAGCGAATCCATTTTACTGCTTCTTCCTGGCAGAAAATTTCAGTGTGCCCTAAAAGAACAGTTCTTCCAGAAAGAGGATGACATTCGCAGAGATTGTCTGCGAAAGCTCCTTCCAGAAAGTTCTTACCCGAAACTAGAGAACTGGAGTAGTTAGTTGCCTGCATTTTCATTTCACAAGACCTGAGAAGAATCGAGCGACTCCCCAAATATTTCCCCCACGAACAGAAGTGTTGGTGTCTCAAACGCCTTTCACAGGAAGTCCCCATTCCATGCCATGGTTGGAGCTAACATTTAGTCCCTACCAGGTGGCCTTCAAAATCCACACTGAAATGTCAAGGGCTCCCACCTGATCCTATGCTAAGGGCAAGTTTTGGTACTGGGTGGTATAAAGAGGTGGGAAATGCACATGAAATGATACTTTAGGGATACAAAGATAAACTCCCTGTCTTGACTCCCCCCCCCACCCCCCGCACACATGCAGCCAAACTAATCTGACCATTTGAGGGAGGTGGAAGTAAAGAGTTCTAGTAACTGAAAGGTAGAGGAGGGGAAAGAAAACAAAGACATAAGAATAAAATTAAAGCAACTGGGGAGAAGTGACTGATTGGACATAATTAGATTTATGAATAGTACTTTGTTTGACTTTTAAACATTAGACACACAGACCCCAACTGGTTTGATTTATGCTTTTTCAGCTTCACAATGATGAGAAAGCAATATTGAAGTCATGAGAAGCCATACTCTGACTTTTAACTTCTGCACTTTTCCCAGGCGAGGTGATACACAGCACAGTACTCTCTTGTGATCCTGGGCAGTGGCAGGGAGCCACATGCCCAGTCAGCCGTGCAGTCACAAGGGTGAACCACTGATATCATACTGCATTGCTCAGCTGTGGTGTTTGGTAGCTTAGGTGTAACTTATCATATCTTCAACTTACCATGGGTTTAACTCAATGTGACCCTGTGGTAATCTGAGGAGCACCAGTACTGTGTGTACTCTGGGGAACCTGATTAGGAGGTCCCATGGTTCACTAGAATGGTGTCAGAAGACTTGACGGCCCATCCTGGTCCTACTTCTGCCAGAGGGATAGAAGGCCTAAGCATCTATACTGTGTTGCTGGCACTTTATTATAAACAAGTAAACACTCTGTCTAGGTCAGTCTATTGAGGACTGCTTAGTTCCTTCATAGTATGTGAGAACTAAATTGAATAATGTAAGGAGAGTAGTAAAGTTTCCTCTTTCTCCCCTGCCTCCTGCTTCTACTCCTCATTTTATAAATTCTTTATAGTGTTTCCCTCTGCTCCTCAGTTGTAATATGTGGATAGAAATAGTACCTACTTATAGGTTGTTGTGAAGTTAAATGAGGTCATACATTTTAATTGCTTAGGAATATGTGGCATGGCGTGCACAGCCATCATTGTCACTGTTATCAGGGGTTAACATCACAGCTACTGGATTGTGTCTAAACATTGCTTTGTGGTGGGGACTAGACATGAGCATGAAGGACTTTGCTCTATCTCCTGTTTCCATCCTTGTCTTTAAGCAAAGGTATCTGGCCTTAAGACCATCTTTGGTAACAGGGCACAGTGTGAAAAGACACAGTTCCTCTGAGTCAGTTGGTGACATGAGTCATCTTGACACGAGGCAGGCAGGAGGTTGTGGTCACCCTTTTCCTATTGAAAAGCTGTTCCAGAGGTAACCAATGGGCTAGCTTTTCACCATCTTGACATAACATGCCCAGGCCCCTCTGCCTTAGAGTTCCAGAAGATCCTGTTTCCAACTCCTGCGACTCAGGAAATAAATTCCAAAGGGGGAAAAATAATCCTAAAATAACCCCACCCCCTGAAAAGCAAACCTGAAACAGGATCTATTTCACTATGGCCCTGAAATCTAGGAAGCCTGGTCTTTGTGGAAGGCAATGAAAGGGGAGTTCACTATTACCCTATACAGAATACCTCTAAAAAATAAAACATGAAACACTGGGACTGTGATTGATGGAAACTGATACAAAGAAAGAAGATGGAATGCTTAGACAAGAAATTATTTACCTGGGTCTGTGAACCCCTGCTAGGTGTGTTAGTTGACTTCAGGGGATTTCTGAACACTTTAAAATGATAAGCAAAATTTAGGATTTAGTGATGTATACATGTGTTTCTTTTTTGTTAAAAATAAAAAGGTTTATGACTTTCATCTGATGTACAAAGAGGTCTGAGACTTCAAAAGGGTTAAGAACCCTGGATTAGACAACAGTATACTAACATTTATAAATAAGGATGGTTATCTTTTTTATCTCCATGTTGCACAAGAGAGTTCCAAAGGCACCGTACAATAACTTGGCATCTTAGCAAGAGAAATGTTGATTGTCAATTTCTTGAGAGCCAACAGGAACTATGGGAGTGGGAGGGGGCTCATGTCCCCAGCCTTTGGCCTTCAAAGGGTTCAGTTTTCTTTTCTTGTATTATCTGAGTTTCCTACTCTATCCTAGACTCTGGGAAAAACCATCCAACGGTGGCTGTGACTTAGCCTGGAGGTGATCTGCCTTCTCAGAATTACTCACACTTCTATCAGACCCATCTCTAATTATTGCTGAAGAGGACACCAACTTTCTCTTCAACTCTTGTCTATGACATTTCTGTGGGAGACTTGGTATTTCTCTCTCCCTGTTGGTCCTATGGAAGATGGGGTTAGATATCATGAGACCCACTAATAGTAAGTGAGGAAGAACATATTAACATAGTACTCTATGTTAACAGCAGTGTAGACAATCTTCTTTAATACTGATATCATTTATAAATGATGATTTTGATGATTGTGCCCAACACTTACATTTTACCACTGAATCCCTAAATAACCCTGTAAGATTGATATAATATCCAGTTTACAGAGAAGTGTGGCAGAGCTCAGAGAGATTAAGCAATTTGTCCAGGGTAACTCAGTTAACAAACACCATAATTAGAATACAGGACACATTCTGTCCAACTTCAAATTCCAAGCTCTTAACCACAATTCTGTGAAATAAGTTATTTCTTTAAAATGCAAGAATCCTACAGTTTTGCTTATCTCTAGCTTATTTTGAAAGAAGTACAACTGTTTGGAAGGATCCTTCCTAAACACAAGCTGCCTGCATGACCCATGGCTGAAGAGTGAATTCAACTTCTGTGCCTCTGTGAGTCACAAACCAGGATTCTGGAAGGTAGGAAATATAAACTAATGAAGGATGGCAGGCGGCATCCACGGTTTTTTGTTTTTCTCTATTATATTATGATCATATTTAACAATTAAGAGGATACCTGAAAGACCATACCATAAATAAATACAGGCTTTGACTTTCACCCTTAAGGAGTCTTGGTGGGCAGCTTACGGATGGGGTGGTGGCTCAAATGTGCCACCAGGGACCTGTCTCCTTCCAGCTTCTCACTTCACCATCTGTAGTCTGTTCTGTCTTTGTGGTCATAATGACTGCATCTCTGGCCAAACCAGGAAGGAAGGGCAAAGAGCAAATAGAGAACAGGGATCATGCCAACCAGGTCTGTCCTTGGAGCCAGTCACATGGACAATCCTAGCCTTGAGGGAGCTGGGCAGGGTGCATTGGCTCTGAGCACATTATCATCACAAAACCAAACAAAACTGTGTGGCTCAGTGAGTGATGAAGCAGGGACACACTGGACAGACAACTGCAGGAGCTGCAGCACTCGACAAAGGGAAGCAGCTTCAAGGCAATTCAGGGGAAACTCCCACATGCTATAACTGCTAGTCAGTGTTGTCACCTTAGCCACTCCACGCCCTGCCACAAATCATGGAGTCCAGAATAGCTGGGGCTTGCAAATTTCATGCCCCCAGGTTTTTGTTGTGGACTCTCACAAATACAAAAGACTCACCGAAGTAACCAGGCTCGATGCGATACAACTGAGAAGGCTGGGCTTGGAATCAGAAGACCCTAGTTCAAGGAATGCACCCAAGATCCATTTCCTACCAGTGAGACCCTGAGCAAGGCAACAACCTCAAGATCTTCATGTGTAAAGTGAGGCTGATACTAACATCGAAGACACGGAGTGGCCGTGAGGTTTAAATGAGATGATGTGTGTGGAAGCACTTCATGGAAAGATGACCTTGCATATTACCTACGATGATTATGATTTTAAACTGAAGTATGTCTCAAATTGGTCACTTAATTTGCTTTGTTATGGAAGTCCCTTCATTGTGGCAAACCTATACGCTGGCCCTGGCTTCTGCTCTGGACTGTTTCCTCTGTGGAATCCAGCTCTCAGTCCAGGACCACCTTCTCCATGGACTTCTCCACCGGCTTCTCCAAGTCCTCTGTAGTCCTTTACTCAGTGGGTGACAATGACACTGTACTTCCCTGGATCTTCTTATATTTTTTTCTTCCTTTTTTTTTTTTTTCTGGTGTCTTTCTCTTGCCTGGAGTTTAGAGATTCCCAGGATTGGGATGTGCCTCAGTCATGCCTTCTCACTGACAAGTCCTATAGATTAATCTCAGCCATGTTCTTGGTTTCTTCTGCCTGGAGACTCATTAACTTGGACATGAGGTTCAGTGCAGGAAGCCACCTGTGAATTACTTGAGGGTCTTCCCTCCGTATGGTAGCCAGGGAAATTTAGGTTTGGCATTGGGAACTATCCGTGGCTCTCCCGAAACAATAGATTACCCGATGCACATGACCTTTTTCTCTGCTCTACTAGGAAGATCCCTCATAGTAACCCTGGAGATGGGCACAACCCTTTGGGAACTGGACAGCCTACCTTTAATGTTTTTTTGGCCTTCTATGGAAGGCCTTTTATGTTTCCTGATATAAGTAAAGCAGGTGTGGGCCTGCTTTTGCCATTAGTATAGAAGATCAAGCTGTTTGATCAGCTGGCTTATCCTGTTCCCGCTTTTGAAAATATTTTCTGTGTCCTGTGGTTCTTTCACCGTTCCATTTTTCCTAGCTTTTATTTCTCAGCCCATTCCACAGAGGGGAACCCCATTTCCATCGCCTGCACGGGATGTGGGCAAGAGTTCAGGCTATGTCTCAATGCAAACACTGCATAACACTAAGATAGAATCAGGTAAACATGACAATTAGGAGACGAATCAGAATTCCTAAACACTTACTTGGTCTCCACCTAGATATTTTTCTTCACTGACACAGCAGAACCCATTAATATGGAAGAGCCTGAGTAGTCAGTCAATTATACCCTGAGACTGTGTAGAATGAAGTCCTTTGATGTTAACCTTCCTAACAGGCACAGGCATCTTAACTACATATATGGCGGCATCACCTCTTCGTGTTTGTGTGAACACATTAGATTAAGGAAATTAAAAAAAAAAAAAAAGGAATGAATGGATCAGAAGAAAAAGTGGATGAGTGGCAGTGGATGAGGTTGGGCAGCAAGTCCCTCCAGTCCTTGAGAAACAGTTTCACTAATATCTTTGCATGTATTTGGGATAGAGAAGCAGGTTGTGTTCCAAATTATGAACTCTGTTATGGGCTCTGAGTACAGGTTTTCATTCTGGCTTTGGAAAATGGAAGACAAGCTCACTGCTTCGTGGGGTTTTGTGTGCTTTTAATCAGAGAGGAAGAACTATTAGGCCTTCTTCACAAGATGATAAAAAAAAAAGGCTACTGAAATGCCTTTGCAGATAGTGAGGCTAGAAAATGATGCCAGCTAAACTTAGTGATTGAATAAATGACGTGTTAAACCACTCCCTTTGGGACTGACATGTTAATGAATAGTTCCAGTATTCATCTCAAGTTTTCAGATACTTAAGGCAATAGAATATGCACTCTCCAGAGAATGTAAGAGTGTCAGCTTTATATATTATGCTTTCTAATTTTTAAGAAGTTATCAAAATGTACATATATCCCTTACCTCACTAGAGGTGTTTCTGCCCAGTTATCACTAGAGCCAATATAACCTGTCAGAAATCCAAACCTACTCATAGCATTTTCTAGCTTAAAACCTGTTGATATATACTGGACATAGTCCAGGCCTGATACATAAACCTTCACTCTCTTGGCATTGAGTATAGCTTTCCATGTTTATCTCCTCACTTTTCCAATTTCCTTATGACATACAATTACTAAGCACACAGCTGCACCAAACAAGAACACAAATCTCTGTACGTACACTCTGCTCACACACATACACAAGGATAAATGTATAAAGATGAGTAAACATGTAAGATACACAAGGGCACACATATAAGACATACAGCCACACATAAAAGGACATGTACTCTTCAGATTAATCCTTGCTACTTCCTGATCTTACTCTCAGTAAGATGGTGGAGCCTTTTATTTGGTTCATGAACTAATCAGGCTTCTTTCTTTTCCCAAGAGCACATTAATGCTACTCTCATTTCAGCTGATTGCTAAAGCATCTGGAGCTTTTCCTCTTCATGCACATAGTTGCCCTCATCATAGATATTTGTCAGGGAGCATTATTTGAACTCACCATTATTCAGAAATGGGCCTTCTTAGAGTCATATAATCATATACATTATCCTTGGTCAGGGATGTCCAAAAGAAATATAATGAAGTGTTCATTCAGGGCCTTGGCCCACTTATTGATTGGGTTATTTGGTTTTTTGGTATTTAGCTTTTTGAGTTCTTTATATGCCCTAGAGATTAGTGCTCTATCTGATGTGTGAGGGGTAAAAATTTGCCCCCATTCTGTAGGCTCTTTATTCACCTCACTTATTGTTTCTTTTGCTGAGAAGAAACTTTTTCCTTTGAATTTATTGATTCTTGATTTTAATTCCTGCATTATAGGAGTCTTATTAAGGTAGCTGGGGCCTAATCCGACATGATGGAGATTAGGGCCTACTTTTTCTTCTATTAGATGCAGTGTTTCTGGTTTAATTCCTAGGTCCTTGATCCACTTTGAGTTGAGTTTTGTGCATGGTGAGAGACAGAGGTTTCATTTCATTTTGTTGCATATGGATTTCCAATTTTCCCAGCACCATTTGTTGAAGAGGCTATCTTTTCTCCAATGTATGTTTTTGGTGCCTTTGTCTAATATAAGATAATTGTAATTTTGTGGGTTAGTCTCTGTGCTCTATTCTGTATCATTGGTCTACCAGTCTATTTTAGTGCCAATACTATCCTGTTTTTGTTATTATTGCCCTGTAGTATAGTTTAAGTTCTGGTATAGTGATGCCACCTGCTTCACTCTTCGTGCTAAGGATTGCTTTAGCTATTCTGAATCTCTTATTTTTCCAGATGAATTTCATGATTGCTTTTTCTAGTTACTTAAAATGATATACAATCAATCAAAAATATATGAAAAATGTTCATCATCTCTAGCAATTAGAGAAATGCAAATCAAAACTACTCTAAGATTTTATCTCACTCCAGTCAAAATGGCAACTATTAAGAATACAAACAACAATAAGTGTCGGTGAGGATGTGGGAAAAAAGACACACTCATACACTACTGGTGGGACTGCAAACTGGTGCAGCCAATGTGTGAAGCCGTGTGGAGATTCCATGGAAAACTGGGAATGGAACCACCATTTGACCTAGCTATCCCTTTCTTCAGTCTATACCCAAAGGACTTAAAAACAGCATACTACAGGGATACAGCCACATCAATGTTTATGGCAGCGCAATTCACAATAGCTAAATTGTGGAACCAACCTAGGTGTTCTTCAGTAGATGAGTGTATAAAGAAAATATGGTATATTCAGAATGAAATATTACACAGCAATAACAGAGAATAAAACGATGGCATTTGCAAGTAAATGGATTTAGTTGGAGAAGATAATGCTAAGTGAAGTAAGCCAATCAAAAACAAACAAACAAAAAAACAACAACAACAAAAAAAACAAATGCCAAATGTTTTCTCTGATATAAGGAGACTGATTAATAGTAGGGTAGGGAGAGGGAACAGGGGAGGAATAGACGAACTCTAGACAGGGCAGAGGGGTTGGAGGGGAAAGGAAAGGGCATGGGGTTAGGAATGATGGTGGAATGAGAAGGACATCATTATCTAAAGTACATGTATGAAGACACAAATGGTGTGAACATACTTTGTATACAACCAGAGATATGAACATTTGTGCTCTATATGTGTAATATGAATTATAATACATTCTGCTATCATATATAACAAGTTAGAATAAAAATTTTTAAAAAGAAATGCAATGAGTGATACAAATGTGAGAGAAACACATCATTTATAATTTCAAAGTAGCTTCATTGAAAAAACAAACAAGAAGCACATAAACTAACCTGGAATAACATATTTTATTTCCTATTACTATCTTTTCAACATGTAACCATTATAAAAGTATGAATGAAATGATTTACATTGTGTGTGTATATATGTGCATGCATACTGCTCTTTGAAATTTAGTATTTTGGAGTTAGCACATCACAATTTGGACTAACCACTTTTAAATGTCAATAATCGCATGTGAATAGTGATTGTTCAATATGACAATTGTGTGGTGCAGTGTCGAATTTGCAAAATCCTCTCAGGATCAAATCAAACCAATAGACAGTCAAATATTGATGGAAGTTTATAAACAAATGCATGGCTCATTTCTGGCAAATCTTTGTAGAGAACTCAAAATGAGCCTTTTCAAGATTTCCTTCAAACTAAGATTCATCTGTCTCACTTTTTATTTTCCCTGTGTCTAAATTGTAAGTTATTTTTTTTGTATAATTTGTCTTACTATATTAAGATTGAAAGCCAAAAAAGTACTCATATTCTTTCATATCACTGTGATTCTACATATTAAATGACACATTGAATACACTATGACTTCCCAAGAAAGCCATTCTATTCCCCCACCCCTCCAGGCCCGCCATATCTCTGGGCAAGGAGCTCTTTGTTAATGCATCAAGTGGCTTGCCGCACAGCCCGTTCTGCTATAAGAACCAAATATATGCTAGGTTGCTAAACACAATTGTGCTATGCACACTCAAGCAATGAATACCATAGGACTGAGCATTTGAAAGCCTTGTTAGTGACACACTAACACACACACAAACACAAAATAGAAAATAAAAGAAAACAACACATCATGAGCTTTGTAATGTATTGAACAACCAATTAAAAAAAATAATAAAAATAAATAAATAAATAAAATGCAAAAAAAAAAAAAAGAAAACAACAGTGAAGTTTTAAAATAAATACTTGAATAAATATAATCCTTGACCTTAAGAAAGACTTGAGATTTGCTTGTGGAAATGGGCACCTGAAGAGTTTAGTTCATGTGTTATGGCAAATGGTGGAAAGAAGGTTATCCAAAGTAGGATGGAAAGTGGTAACCCCAGACAAGGATGGTTGTGGCCCAAACACAGGAGGGGGCTGAGGGACTTAATGCATGTTTGGATGTATGCATGCATGCATGTCTAGGTAGACCTACACCATTCAGAATTATAGAATAGTTACCTATATTTACTTTTACATAATCATATTTACATCTATTTATTTTTTGGTTGCTTTCATGCAGTCTTCTGTTCTCTGGCCTAGACTGTGAATTCCTTGAAGGTAAAAATTACATCTTATCTTTGAATCGTATTTCTATCATCTGTCTTTCCTTGCCTGGTGCTTCACACATAAGGAGTAATAGATGTATCATTCAAATTTTGTTACTCTAATTCACATTTGACTGCTTCATATGAAAGTTTGAATTCCTCAGGGGCCAACACAACCCATTGACATACATCTTCAAGTCCTTATTCTGTTTAAAACAGTAAGTTCAGACTCCAGTGGCAAGCAGACCATACACAGTGGGTCTTCTCTTAGTGCCTGTGCTCATGGGTCCATGACCCTCTCCTTTCCTTATCTCTGGGAGACTTGCCCCATGCTAAGAAAATGTCAGTAGTTTAATCAATGGAGTCAGTGTCTTCCCAGAGCAGACTACAGGGAGCCAAAGCAGGCTAAGGAAACAATGGTCTGCATTGTTTTTCCAAGTCTTTCTTGGATCCCTTCCCCAACTTGGAAACCCTTCCAGGCTACTCTCCAGATCGGAACCCAGCTTTCACCAGCATGGTAGAGATGCAGGACCCACCAGCAAAACTGGTGAAATACAGTTCTTTTCCCATTGGCTCAACAGGAGTCACTCCTCACCCTGGTGAAACGGGCAAGTGAGAATTTCAACTGGGAATCTACAATAGAAGGTCTACACACGGGTCTAAACATTCAATGGAGTTGTAAATCGTAAATCATGTTGATAAACCAGGAAAAGAAATAAGAAAAATGGTTGAATAAAAAAAAAAATCTTTAAATTTTGTTGGTATAGTACTAGCATTTCTTACTTTTGAATTTATGGTTTTGGAGTTTTACAAAGAATATGAATATCCATCCATGTGTGTGTATCATTGCCCTCTACTGGATATATGGGGTAACGTTGCTTCATTTGCCCATTTATTATAATAATACACCAAACAACAGCTTATACTTGGCTGGCATTTCACCTTTTTATGTTTCAAAGTGTTTTTACATGTAGCATTTTAATTTAGCATTTTAATAATTTGGTGAAACAAGTAAGCTATTTTCATTCCCATTTAACATATAAGAAACTGAGGCAGGGGTGGTAAAACTTCATTCAATATACATACTTTAATGAAGCTATATGTAAAGAACCATTGCTAGGCAATTTATAAAAGTAATATCTGCTTCCTGCAAGCTTATGATGCCTTACCAATAAGAGATATACACAAAATGGCTATGTCTAAAATAAAACTGTGACATATGAGTAAAGGAAACTAAGATCTATTATTGCAGCAGGCATATATATATGTATATATATATATATATATATATATATATATATATATATATATATATTATTTGATTCTTACTATAACCTCTTTGCATATATTATATGCCCTGTTTTACAAATGACAAAATCAAAGTTTGATGCTCCTAAGTCATTTGCCAGATGCCCCAAGAGAAAAATGAGACAGGAGAAGAGAAGAGAGAGCATTTGCCACTGGGTTAGATCAAGGAAGTCTTCATAAGGTGGTGCTATTTGAGCTAGGTTTAAAAGCTAGGCAGCAGGAGGCAGATGTCAGAGGGAAGCCCTGCTCATGAAGCTTTTAAAGGGCTGACTTAGGGGATGACAGGTCGTGCTGGGGGAGCTTAAGTTATAAGAAAAGAATTTTTCCTGATACAGAAGATGGGTCTGAAGGAAGTCTTGGGAACAAATGGAAAGCCAGGGCCAGGACAAATCTGCCCCACTGTACAATGAGGAGAAGCCCCTTGAATGAGGTTGCTGGCTTGGGCCCCATGCTGGCAGGAGGCGGTGGAGCCTGCCTAGGAGTGCAGTGAGGCTGCCAGTTATGAAGCCTGGTTTCTGTTGCTTATGGATATGGTCACAGGTCAATGGGAGCTGGTGTGGGAAGCGTGAGCAGGCAATGGCAGCCTGTGCTCCTGGGAGTCAGTAAGGAGTGGTGCATAACAAGGGAAAATCGGAAAATCACTCACTTTCACATTAGAGGTTGCTGAACTGTGGCACTTCCTCTTTCCTTTAACAATCTGGACCAACAGCTTAAAAAGCAGCAAGTAAAAAATAAAATAAAATAAAATTGAAGACATTGTAGTGAGTGAAACCAGGCTCTCTTTGTCCTTTGAACATGATGATAAGCCTCATTTGGTAGAGTATGTGAGTGATTTTGCCTAGAGTTTCCTTTTATGCATGACAATTCCACAAGCCCTCCAGAGTAAACCCTTACCACCTTCCATGCACTCTGTTTCAGGCAGCCCCTTAGAGCATCTCCCAGTCTGAATAAATGACAAGGACCACAGAGTGTTCTCAGAGCTCACAGAGCCATGGACCTACTGCCAGAGGACTAAGGGGACTGTGGGTAGGGTCTAGAGAAAAAGGAAAGGAGCATAAAGCTAAGTCAAATTGCAGGAAGGAGTCTAAACTTGAGAAAGGAAGTACCGGGTTAGGAAATTTCTGCCTCCCAAACTTTTATGTTTTCCTTCAAGTTACTGAGTAAAACATATAGGAGACAGAAATAGAGAAAAACCCAGAATTGAATAAGGAAATGAACAGACACACACACAAAAAAAAAAGAAAAAGAAACTTGAATAATAATGACATTACTCTAACTTTCCTAAATAAAGGGCCACTTTTATTAACTCAGACTTGATCCTCAAATAATAAACTGGACAAAGGCAGTACATTCAGTTCTTTATTGCAGACAAGTATACTGAAGACCTATTGTACCTCCATTCACTTACTCACCAAGGATCTATTAAGTATCTGCTAGTTAGAAGGAATTATGATAGGTGTGGAGCATACAAAGGAAAGTCAACATCCCTTTGCCTTGAGGGATGCTGCATGTATGGGGTGCTTAGCAAACACTGAGTGCAGTTGCACTGACTGGTGTTACCTCATTGTCAGTAGGGCTGGGATCTGGGAACACCAGTTCCACCACTTTTCCAGAATTACAAGGCAACATACAACCACAAGTCAGACTATATTTCATGATTCTTTTATCTTGTTAGGATACATCTCCAACATGAGCATAAAAGACATTAGGGCAGAAAAGTCCAAGTTTGTAACTCTCTAATCCATAAACATTTTTCATTTGAAACCACCACTGACATTATTAACACACTCTGTCTCTATCATTGGCTATTATTATGAATGACACTAACATGAGATAAGTTTTTGTTTAGTTATTGGCACACCAACCCTCCCNCTTTTCATGTAAACTATCTTCATACCTCACTTGGCTTTACCTACATGTATGAAAAAATTCTAAAAAGGGTAGGGTACCAGAAAGGTCACAAAATTAGAAATTTTCCTGTGGCTTTGGTAATTTTCCCAAAAAAAAATGTGGATGAATGAAAGTCGGAAAATGTCATAGAGCAAAACTCAGTGCATCCAGAATTTTTCCCTCCTAAAATTCCACTGAAAGTTTCCAGAATTTTTCACATTACTAAATCCTATAACAAGACTTACTACAAAATTGTCTATTTGATTGTTTTTTTTCAGAGTTTGGAGTTCAGGCACTGTTAAAAACTTTTAGAAATCCAAATAATACATGAAAATCTACAAAATATTGAGTTTACTATTTTAGGGAAAAAAAGTTAAAAAAAAAAGCAATAGCTTCAAACAACTGACTCCACCACTACCTAAATAGACACTAAACAAAAGGAAAAAAGGAAACAAATTCATACAAGTGGAAAAATCTTTTCAATGGATCAATTTAGACTAATGAAAAATTCACAGCACACTTTTCGTATTTCTTATTTTTCAGCTGGCCACCAGCACACCATCACAGATGGCTGCTGGACCTGCCTATGACAACGTTTGCACTGTGTTACAAGTCCAGGTGATCTGGAAGGCAGTCTAGTATGGGGAGCAAATCCACACAGGAATTCTTAGATAGAATTCTGAGTAGCAAGTAAAATCCTGGATAAGATATTCTTATAATTTCCTCATTTGAAAAATGGAGATGCTGCTATTTGCCCTGGGAACCAGCATAGGGCTCAGTCAGCCAGTGGCCGGAAGCGATGAGCAGAGAGCGCTTTATCCCAGGCCCACCAGGATGTGATTTCTCTTTTCTCCTTTCTTTCTGAGATGAGTCCCACACCTTACTTCTTTTATCCTTTGAGACACCTTGAGGGCCTTCATAGCTAAGAAGTACTCAGTAAAGTTTTCCTACATTGAATTTAAATATGATTCATGATGTCACACTTGTTTCACCTTATTTATAATAAATCACCATTATAATAAATTACTTCATTTAGTAATTGCTTCTTGTCCTGCTTTCCTTACAAAATCTATGCAAGTTTTGGATATAGAGATGAAACATCATAGTTCTATTACCACCTCCTTCTTACAGTGTGTGGTACATATAGATTGCATCCTAAAGATTCTGTAAATGTTTGATGATTAGTCATTGCCTAACATAAACACTCTTTCCCTTTCTCTGGATGCACTGCAATGTGTATGTGTGTGTGTGTGTGTGTGTGTGCGCACGCACACATATTTGTACACCCGTGCACACTCATTCTTATATGCCTTTTATTTCTAGAAATCTCAGAGCACCCTGGAACTCTGGTGATAATTTTGAGTTTACAGACATTCAGCAACGATGATCAGATTGCACTTTTGGAAAAATCTATTTCGAGTGTGATAGTTTGTGTGCCAAGGGCAAGCGTTCTTTCTTTTGCTACTAATAACTCAACAAGGACAGCAGGCAGTAGCATTGCTTACAGGTTCCTCATTCTTCACAGGTGAGAAAAGTATTACCTTGTAGAGGCAACTATATTTTACTTACTTAGCAGTGATCTGATTACCCTGATCTTAAGCATTTTAACTTTGCACTATCCATGCCCACAGAGAGTTGGGTAAAATGAGAAGGGCCTGTGGAAATACACATCTAATTTTATATTGCAGTTGTGTCGGTAATTGCAACTTAACCAGCTTTACTGCTAGTTCTGGAGGGAAGTAAAATTACATGCAATAATAAGATTTTTGAAGAAATGGATATGATACATAATACAAGAGTTTTTCTTGATGAAGTAGCTAATACTAAGTACACGTATGGAAATCCAATAAGTAAGTTTTTTATTAAGGATAATTTGTTAAATAGTCAATAACAAAGTCACTGGGAAGGATCATCGAGGAAACGTATGCTGTGTCCCTACTTGTTTTTGAATTAAAATGATGTCTTTCTGTTTAATAATATCTGTCATGAAAGGGTTCATAGAGACTGCAGTGGGAGGGGTAAAGACACTCAAACAGTTTTTAAACCTTTTAAAACTTAACACTTTCATAAGACTTGGATTCAATTTTATTGACATCAGGGAAGTTTCAATGAAAAATTTCATGGTATTGATTAGCTGATCATGATCATTAGGATTAATAATTTCTTTCTTTTTTTTTTTTTTAAATCTTCTTGAATACCAAAGTTTGATCAGGGATTTCTGAACAAAACATTCCAGTGATTTACAGTCCTGCTATTGAATCATGTTGCATTTAACCAGGTTTTTTAAAAGTGTCTTCTGTGGCCCTCAAGAAAAATAACCAAGATTTCTGTCATCCAGTTTATTGTTCAGTAATATTTACTGGGTGTCTGTTTTGTGCTGGGTATAGCTTGAGCAATGATATTAACCTTGAAATCTTAGCCTTAGTGCCAATTCTTTTTTAGCACATAAAGGGACAAAAAATTAAGTACAAATGGAGGTACCAAATTAAATCTGACTAATCCCTATCAACCCCCCACTTAGCTCTTACTATTGGGACTAAAGGGCTTTTTAGGGGGAAGAGGACAGTTTGCCTTCATTAGGAAACGGTGGACATGCCCTCAATCACTCTAATTTGTCATTAACAATTTGTTACGCAGCTCTCATCTTCAAATTTATCCAAACTCTTCCTGTGCCTATTTTTACTTTCAGCTCATATAAATAAACAGTATAATAAATTCCACATGTTAACCTTATTTACAGTTAAGAACTTCCTCTCAAACTTCAGGAATGTTCCTCTAAATTTGCAACCACAAGATAGGGGAGAAAAACCACATATTTAATAATTACACTCTCTTAATTTCTACCACTCTCAGATTGTAATGTATAATCTTCAAAATCTTCTCCTGGCATTGAAAGCAATAATAATGACACCTTTTTACAAAAAAAAAAATCTACCTTTAAATATAACTATAAATGCTCCATTTAGCCATTTTGCTTATGGAGTTATACTGGCAGCCAGGGAAGAGAATGCAATACCGAATTACAGAATAAAATATAGCTCCTGTCTTTCAGGGGCTCTCAATCGAGCCAGAGAGACAGAGTATAAACTGATAAGTATAACACAAATACAATTGAGTTATGTAAAATGTTATAGATGGCAACAAGGCTGGGGAGAAATTGCTCCTGAGAGACAGAAATCAGTGAAAGCCTCAGATTTGAGGAGACATTCGAGTCTTCAAGAGAGAGGAAGTCTTACCTAAAAGATAAATGGTGGAAAACAATAAATGCAGAGGTTAAAAACACAGGGTCTGTAGTCCAATACAGCTAGGTTTGACTCATGGTTCTGCTATTTCATGGATAAGTTGTTTTATCTTTTAAAACCAAGGTTTCCTCTGATGTGTAATGAAGATAACGATGCTTCACTCATAGTGTTATGAGGGTCACCTGATATATTATTTGCTGTGGTTCCTGTGTGTATCTCCATAATCTATACTTTGGAACCTAGTGCCCAATGTATTAAATATTAAGAGGTGGGGACTTTAGGAAATGATTCGTTCTGGTTGATTCTGCTTTCATGGATGGATTTGTGTTCTTGTAGTATAAAAAAAAAATGATTGAAGGTAGCACCCTAGGGCCTTTTCTGCTCTTCTCCCATCTATGGAGGCAAGACACCCTTAGCAGATACTAAAATCTGCCAGCATCTTGATCTTGGACTGTCAAGTTTTCAGAACTTAAATAAATAAATTTATATTTTTATAAATTACCCAGGCTAAGGATTTGTTATAGCAACAGGAATGGACTAAGATAGTGTGTAAAACATTCAGCCCAGTGTCTGGCATATTGTAAGCATTCATGGGATAACTGCCACCATCATCACAACCATTAGCACTCAAATTATCCAACTTGCAGCTTCCTCCAAAGTCTTCAGGGTAGTATTCAGTTGTTGTCTTTTTTTCTTTCATGGGGCTAAGGGGACACTTAAGAGAAACACAGGATATCTCAGAGATGCTACTTAATGAGTGGGCCACATGGACCCTTTATCTGAATCACCAAGGGCACTTGTTAAAATTTAAATCTGTAGACTAACACCCTCCACTAACGTAATCAGAATCTCTGGTGATGAGACTTCAGAATGAATGAAAAAAAATATTGTGTACATAATATTTATTTTACTGGGTATTGAACCCAAAGGCTAGACTATATCTCCAACCCCTTTTTAATCTTTAATTTTGTGGTAGGGTGCCTAGGCTGGCCTTGAACTTGCAATCGTCCTGATTCAACTTCCCCAGTTACTGAGATTACAGGCATTTTTAGCACCATGCCCAGGTGAAATCCATATTTTATATACTCCCTAGCACAGATTTTACATACATGAGAAGATGAAAAACCCTTCTTATATAGACTTAGCTCCAGTCTACTCAGGATTCTTGATTTGCTAGAGATTCTCCCAAAACCCTAGAGTTCTTTTCCCTTTGGCTCCTTACCACCCTTTCTGTCTAAAAGACCATTTACTGGCTAAAGAATTAAAGAATTATGTCCTAATTCTTTTGAATATGTAAGTATATTACAACTGTCTTGGTGGTTTCTTAAACTGAGAAGCTTTAATCTTTCTAGGATAATGAGAAAAAGATAAGCAGAATAACTAGCTACTTTACAAAAATCAAAGGATACTGATTTTTAATTTGAGGCCTTCGGAGGAGAAACCAAGAGAAACAGTAAAGGAAACCTGAACTCAGGGTCAAAAACTGGAATTCAAATATGGCTCCTCCTTTAATTAGCAGTGTGAGTGGATCGAAATCACTTCACATTTCAGGGCTTCAGAGTATCATGTTTATACTTCAGGGGTTAGATGAGAGGGTGTATATGAGTCTTTCCAACTTTATCATTCAATGTCCACATAAAAATTTATAATTCTTTTCCAGATCACACTGGGCTGTGAATTATGATCATTTTATGGTTGAAGGAAAAATTGCTAGTATGCAGCTTAGAGTTCATATTTGTGATTTTATGTACAGTGTTACCTATAATGTTAAAAAGCTTTATAGAAATTATATTAAACATAGTTTATTTGAGCAAAGAACTATTTATAAATTGGGCAGCACTTACAATCAGAAGAGGTTTAAAGAGATCTACCCAGTAGTATGAACAAAGAGCCTTTATTGAACAAACATAGACACCAAGTAGGCAAATCATCTGACTTGCTATAGCTAGGCATCTGCCTTATTTGGACAAGATGTGGCAAACTGACTGATTGTGATTGGCTGAAGAGTGACTGTGATTAGATAAAATCATGATATTTGTTTAAAACATTATATTAGGTTTCAGTTTGTTGACATAACTAAGTTAGGTTGAAATTTTTTTCAGGTTAATGGTTCTTACTTATTTAATATCAAATGATATATAAATGTGTATATATTTTAATAAGTAACATACCATATACATATATGTATATATATGTGTGTGTATATATATATATATATATATATATATATATATATATATATATATATCTTTATTTATTTTTATGTGGTGCTGAGGATGGAACCAGTGCCTTACACGTGTAAGGCAGGTGCTCTACCAGTGAGCTACAGCCCCAGCCCAAGTAACATACTTTTTTATGGGATGTACACATTTCAGTTTTCACATATTCCATAATCAAAACAACGTTTTTAGATATGTTGTATAGGAATTATTGTTTACGTTTCAAATGAAGAAATTGAAGCTTAAGAAGTCAGATGATTCACCCCAATCCACACTGCTAATATATGAGAGAGTGGACCTTAATTCAGTACTCTTCTCTTCATACAACATATTTGCTCAGATCTAAATAGAGATCTTCGGGCATAAAGTAAGTTTAACAACTATGAAGCCAAAACTTCACTCCAAGAAGACATCAATGAACCATAGTATTTAATGATGTTAAATAGGAACTATAACAATCCATACAAAGATGGATTCTATCTGTTCACATTGCTGATTTGCAAGATAAAAGTGAAAGGATGCAATATTTGTATATAACATCATAGCTATTTCAAAAGACACTTAAGTGTATTACTATTCTGAGTGTTTTTAAAGGGCTAAAATTAAGAAATTATTATAGGGATGAACTGAAGCTCAGATGCTATCAGGGTTAGATAAGATTTAGATTTCCTAGACTCCAGTTTCACTCCACCACATAGAGGGACCACACTATCCTAGATTGCTTGAAACTGATGGATTTTCCAGGCTGTAAAACTTTTAGTGCTATCTCTATTAATACCCTGGAAAAATGAGACTGGACATCATTATACAAAGTACATGCATAAAGACACAAATTGGTGTGAACATACTTTATATACAACCAGAGATATGAAAAATTGTGCTGTCTATGTGCAATAAGAATTGTAATGTATTCGCTGTCATTTATTTTTAAAAAAATCAATTAAATTTTTTTTTAAATGAGACAAGTTGGTTACCCTACCACCACATTGCCTGAGTTCTAACATACACTGTCATGATTCTTTTATACAACCAGGCAATCAATGGTTAAGTCAGTGGGTCTCTGGGATCACTAAGTGACCCATCTTGTTATCAAGATGAAACAGGCATAATAATGATAATTGTGTAACCAAGATCTTGATTATGATACTAATCAAAACATTTGCCATAACAATGTCAATTATCATTAAATAGCATTTCCTTACTTACAGCACGGGAACCAGGCCAACAATATAATAAACCACCCACGATGGAGTAAGGGGATGTTGCCTTTGTTCTGGAAAAGGACCACATAAAATAAACTGTGGAGAATTATTTCTAAATTTATGTGATAATCTGTATATGTCTGTTAAAAATTGTTAGGACCTTTAAGTGCATTTCTGATATTCCAAGAGAAAATGTCATTCATCCCAAATAGCTGTTAACTATATAATGTAGCCATTTGAAGACAAAGTATTGTCTCCAGTGATAAATAGAAAACAACTTCATAGTACTCTTACTATTGTTACTTCTTTTATAACAGTTACCAAATACTCTAAAATTGCCCTCAGACTGTAGACATATTTTAATTTTTTAGTCTCCCAATTCTAATATCATTGGTGAATTTTTCCAGTACTGAGTTCTTTTTATTTGTGTCAACTTAGATTAAGTCAAATTAGTTCTTATTTCAATATTGACAAAGATTTTGTTTGACAGCAAGAGTGACCTCTGCTTTTCTCCCAAGGACATCTTATCTCTAGAAAAAATGTTTTAAATTCTCTGAGAGGATGGCTGAGACACTGAAGGCAATTTCTACTGAAAACTAGTGAGAGACCACAAGGGAAAAGAGAAAATCATGGCTCAGGACATCTAAGTTGGGCAAAAGAAAGAACTGTCTGATTTAATGTTTGGCAGATCCTATAATTTATTCCTAATTTATGCCAAGGTATTTCCTTAAGTGGAAACATTGAAGGGGATGTATAACAACCAGGTTAACCTGAGAATACTACTGACTTACTTTGTAATGAATCATAAAGGTTTGATTGGCAGGTGAGCTGCCAAGAAGAAGAAAGGGTGGACACACGGTAAAGGTTGTGATGTCATGAATCTTTTTCTGGGTTGGATCTACATTCAAAGCCGAAAGGCTTCTCTAATCTGCCTTCTTTTAGGCTGGCTGCTGAATTTCTTAGCTTTTATACCTGTTACATGAAATCTTTTCATTTCTGTTTTCTTAAAGCAATACAATATTTAAGTAAAAAGGATGATGAATATTAGTTAGTTGTTTACCTTCAATTTGCAGATGAGGGTACATAGACCCAGAAATGTCAAGCGATTTGTTTAAAACTTTATAACTGGGAATTTGCAGAGTAGCCCAACATATAGCTTCTTGTTTCCTTATTCTGTGCCTTTTCACAGCTTCTTTGTTCTAACCTCATTCATGATACATACGAGGCATTTTACCCTTGTTATTTGGTAGTCTGAACTTATATATACAAGTAGCCAGAGTGGGTTGGCAAGCCTAAAAAAAAAAAGAAGAAGAAGATGCACCTGCTGCCCCACAGTTTTCTTGGATGGGAAATGGAGACAATGCTCACTTTAACAGTTCAGAGTCTTGATGTCTCAGTTCTTAATGTCTCTGCCCATATCACATCATTCCATTACAGCCTGGAGTGAGGGGATCACTTTATTTCACAGGATTCTTAGGAAATAAAATCTCTACTGCAACACAGAAAGCAAATGAAGGCCATGAAGCAAATTGTGTGAACAGATACAAAGTGCGACTATCTCGTAATAAAAATGATTTCTAAAATAGATATTACAGAAAGTGAATATTTCAATGAATATTGTTCTGTGTATTCAGTCCAATGCTGTTTGCACAGTTTTGGGGCTCCACTTTAGAAGGTACTGTTAACTTCACTATCTTGAGGCATAAGTGCTATCAGCTTGATATTTATAATCACATCTAAATTTAAATGCAGAAAATTGTTACCCAGAAGGATCATCCATCTTTTTTCAGATTTCTTCCTTGCTCATCTCTGCCCTGTCACATGCTGTGAACAATGTCTCTTTGCTTAATTCAATCAAATTGAATGCAATAGATGAAGAGTTGACTCCAGATAACTCCTTCGTGTTACTCAAAGTTAAATACTTTCACAGAGAATATGTTTGGAATACTGAAAAGAATGTATATAGGGTCTGAAAACATTCCCAAAGAGGAATGACAAGTGTATCAGGACTAATAGGGAAGTACTTTTGGAATTTGTCAATCTCAGTGAGGTGACTTTAAAGCACAGCATTTTTCGATGGAAAGTAGTGATATTTTTGTTGAAACCTTCGACTGTAGTTGCTATACAAATGATTTTTAAATGTGTTTAAGTATGAAAGTTTAGTAACAGAGTCAGACATCATGTTGATTTAAAATTATATCACTATGACAGTTGTAGTAAGTAATATTAATTAAAACAAAGATTGCGTGAGATCTTGTTTTCAGTTGTTAAAACAATGCAATAACACAAGGGAAACTGGATTTATTTGAGATCAGGAAACATATACTCTCTAGTTGGCCAAATATCTACACTTGAACAGATTCAGGGCTGCTTAATGGCTGGGACAGGTGTATTTAATTAAAATAACACAGAGACAAATGATTTCTTAATTAATAGTTTATCAATTGACAGAAATCATCCAGTCTCTATAATTCAAACACAATATTTCCCAAAAGATATGTGTGGGAAGACTTATTTTCTCTTGCAGAGCTATCCCACATTTTTCGGGATGTGTGGAGTTTCTGAGCGCATGTTAACAACCAGAAGGACTCAGGCAGTAGTGTTACAAACAAAAATGTTTCACGACATTTCCAAACATTCCTGAGGGCAGAAGAGAAGGTCCTTCCTGTGGTGAAAACCACAGACAAAAATAACATAAGAGGTGAAAAGATAAAATGGAGCTTATTATTCATCATGTGGCCTAGAGAAAATTACTTATCCCTGGGCCTCAGTTTCTTTATTTGTGAAATGAGAGTAATAATAAGGAACATTATAAGATTATTGTTAGTGTGTTTTTAATTTATATGGCAATACATATAATGTTCCTACTGAATCATCTCATGAATAGTCAGCGAACAATAGGTCACTAATTCACTTCTATTGCTGTTTTTCATCCTAATTTTAAATTTTCTTTTGATAGGAAAGTCTACACTTGATTCCTGAGCAACCTAGGTTGGTAGCAGTGGATGAATTTAGATTGAAATAGAAGACCTCAGAAAGTCAGAAGGGAATGTATCTGCTCTAGAGATGGAACACACTCTCTAGAGAAGGTTTGAGAATATCACTTGGTTTGAACTTATATGCAGTTTTCTTATTGTGTATTTAATTTTTGCTTGAATAATCAGTTCTCCATGATGTTCAGCAAATCAAAAATTTTCATGAATAGATTATATCTGTTGCAGACTGGCTTGTGATCATTAGTACATACACCAAGGAGCAGAAAAAAACCCTCAGATTTGATCATTTCAAATAGCTCCTTATGATAGTAAAAGGAAAAAATATAGATTGAATAGATCACCAGTTTCCTGAAAATTTGGTTTCTAGAGAAGAAGCAGTCTTAGGCAATCTCACAAATTCTCACTTGTTACTTTGAAGTGTTATCAATTCTGGATTCTTTTATCTGACTCTCCAATTCTATGTGTTTCTAAAGAACAGAATATTATAATTAAAAACCTGGAAACATTTTTTCCATCATGGTTTAGCTGATTAAACTTTGTTAACCTGAATTTGTTAAAGATTCAAAAGTATATCTAAAGTCAGTGTATGATTCTTCACTGACTTTTCACATCCACCTCCATTAAAAATGTCTGAGTAAAATTCTCAGTGGTGAATCCTTGGAAATAGCAAAGGGCCTAGAAAATAAACCATTCCCTTCATAATTTATTTTCCCCAAGTGTCAATAAATACTTCTGAAAAAATCCACAGTGGAGAAAAGTCAAGCAACAGGTGCTAAGAATCAGGAGAAGCAAGTTCTGGTGTTCTGCCCCACAGTGGAGTGGCCACCTGTAGACAGTGGCTACAGACAATGGCGATGTGCTATTCATGCAGAAAAGCCTCAATAAAGGATTTTGATTGTTTTTACCACAGAGAAATGATAAATGTTTGAAGAGATAGATGTGATTACCCTAATTTGAACATTACACAATGTATATATGTATTGAATCATCACATGGTATCTCATTCATATGTATGTTTTTTACATGTTATTTATGAAAGAAAGGGAAGGAAAAGGAAAAAAAAGAAAAGCAGATTGAAAGAAAGAGTTTTACTTAGATGAATTTTTAAAAATTACTCTCTCTCCCTTTATTCATTGGAAAACATACTCTTTTTTTGTTCTTTTCATGCACGAGTTGACAAACTGTTGCCTGTGGGCCAAATCTAGCTTGCTGCTGGATTTTTCAAACAAAGGTATATACCAGGCCCATCAAAGAAAAAGGAAAGTCCACTAGTGGTAGGCCTAGGCCAGAGAACAAGATAAGTAGGATGGGCATGGTAGTCAAAAAGGCTAAGAGTAACAGTAATACCAGTAAATATAATAATAATGTTTATTGATACAAATGTTCCAGGCAGTGGTCTGAGTTACTATTATTGTTTCTCTATCACAAAAGCTTCATTAAGGCTTTAGAAAATTAGGCAACTCATATAAATCTCATATATTAAGAGAGTTTTTGCATATTTTAAATGATTTGGGGCAATCTAACCTTTGTAGAAATTTCCAAAGATCAAGTGCACTGACTGATAGCAGAATACCTAAGTCTCTCCCTGGAAAGAAGATTATAAAGCCATAGTTATATTTGATGGGAATCTGTTCCCAGATGTTTCTGAAATCTGATTCTACCCAAATACAGTAGTAACTTAATACTAGCTCACATGGAGCAGGTTCAAAAGCAACTTTCTTCAATTGCCCCTAACTCAATTAATATTTTCATAATTAGCCAGGGAGACTTCCTGAGTGAAGATGAGATATATGGATACTTTCTGCTATTAGTGAATTATCTTAGTGCAGAAACAGCCCTATGTTGCTTTCAGGCAGAAAAATAAAATAAGTTACTTTCATATGCTTCTAATTCAAAAGTAGACAGAGTGAATTTGATTCAACATTATAAAAAAAATCACCTTTGGCTGAGATCATGCATGGAAAAATTCAACCCCAAAGGACAGAATTTTGGAACATAATATGCAAGCAAAGAAGTGGGCTGAGTAAAAAGGAAAGAAGAATATTCTAACTAGCTGAAATCTGTAAATAATATGAGTTTACCTATTCATGTTCACTTTTGCAAATAATCTACCAGGAGGATTATGCTGTTACCACCAAGGAAGATGGGAGACCTACCTGTATGGAGAAGCTGTATGGGGCTTAGAAAATTGAACTACTGAATAATAACTATAATAGCTAACATTTGTATTTGTCCAGACACAATAATCAGCACGTTTATTTAATATTCTCTCTATAAGATTATCTATTATTGCTTTACTTCATGTAAAAAGAAACTAAGTTTTATAGAGATTAAATGATTTTCCAAGGTTATATATCTGATAAATGACATAGTTGAACTATGAATTCAAGATCTTTTCAATTCTACAGGAATAACATTTGTGTTTTTTTAAAAAAGGAGTAAATAGCAGAGTAAAATACAAAAGGCATACTTGTTTCCAATGATTTGAGTTAACTGATTTGGAATATTGAATGAACTTGAAAAAGTAGCTGAAGACACATCACTTCTCTGGGCATATACAAAGTGTCCTTCTTCATTTTGTTTCTGAACTTTCTGTATTTCCTGAGTACTCATAACCACTGGTGGAGTGTATCTGAGCCATTAATATAACCCCAGAGAAGCCAAAAATACAGAATGCTTTTTACAAGAGATGTACGAGTAGTCATGATCATCCCAAGACTGGTCTTTGCAGGTATTCTAAAGAAAGGTGCCCATGGACCACTACATGGTGAGACCTGAGCTTACTCTGCAAGTTAATAAGGATGGTAGCATTCCCTCTAATGCCTGTTCCTGAAAAGTGGTGATTCACCAATGGATTCAAGTGAAAAGATGTATTGACTCCAGTAGATTTGGGATCAATCAGTTAACATAGGTTTACACACACACATACACACACATACACACACACAAACACACTAAATCTATTATCTATTATATTTTCAGTCTAAACCATCTCTTGAGTTTATTGTATTATTTCACTTTGTCTAAAATCAGGAACCTTGGATGTCAATTTTTCTGGGATTTGGTAAACAAGCTTGGACATATAAAATCTCCTCAAAACATGATTAGTTATTGAGTTATTGACCACATGTGATAAATGGTTCCCCAATGCATATCTTTATGGTTAACTGACATTGATCAGCTCCCTATTCAGTGTTTATAATTATGTATTAAAACATGATTATTGGGCTGGGGATGTGGCTCAAGTGGAAACACGCTCTCCTGGCATGCGCAGGGCACTGGGTTCAATCCTCAGCACCACATAAAAATAAAAATAAAAAGATGTTGTGTCCACCGAAAACTAAAAAATAAATTTTAAAAAATATTCTCTCTCTCTCTCTCTCTCTCTCTCTCTCTCTCTCTCCCTCTCTTTTAAAAAAAACATGATTATTGATTTAGAAAAGCTTTCTGTATTGGTAAAGTGATATGTTAAATCTGTCCCCATTTTTTTCTTCTTTGGTCATGGCATGTAGAATTGGTCATGGCATGTAGAATTAAGGCAGCTAAGTTGAGTTCATTCCAGAGCTGTGGCACAACTATTTATCCCACTCTAAAAAGACCTGAAGGGGCAAGGAGATGGTCTACCATGAACTCTGGCAAGGGAGAAAAGGAGCAACAGTTTCTCCATCCTTTTCCTAGTAGGTCATGCTCCTAGCATATTCCAAGGTTACGATCATTGACACAGAGCCCTGCATTTCTAGGGAGTGTGAAACAATTCAAAATTTAAGAGGGCCATTTGGCCCTGACATTGGGTCTTCTGCTCATCTTTGGAACTATCTTGCCATCCTACTGAATTCTTCCCTTTGAGAACTTGCAGAAGCAGAGGCATTATCTCTAGGAAAATCCTCACTAAAATATTTAGCACATTATGTTATTTTGGAAAGAAAGATGAATATGTTGTTTGTGAATAAATATGAGCTTCTGCTCAAGCTAATGCCCGTCATGCCTGGGAGCTTAGAGTTGGGCAGAAGCCTCAACTGGAAACTTTGTTCTCTTGAAGGAGCAAAGAGACCTCTGAAGAAACTGACTGTGGGACAGAATAAAGCATTCAGGTGGAGGAATGAGGACAGTGTTCTTTGTCCTGGAAGCCAAGGAGTCAGGAGTCAAGGTTTGCCACTATAGTAGGAAATAAGATGGATTAATAAAGTCATGAATGAGATTAAATAAGAAGATACCTCCAAAATAGCACAAAATCTTTTCCTATTTCCGTTTTACTTTTTATTTATTTTTGTATATTTTTAAGACATTTTTTTAGACATTCATGACAGTAGAGTGTTTTTTTTTGACATATTACACATACATGAATTACAACATCCTAATTAGGATTCTATCCTTGTGGTTGTACATGATGTGGAGTTTCACTGGTGGCGTATGCATATACGTACATAGGAAACTTATGTCCACTTCATTATACTGTCTTTCCTATTTCTATCCCTTCTCCCTTCGCTTCATTGTTCTTTATCTAATAGAATGAACTTTGATTCTGTGCCCCCTTACTTTGTGTTATTTCTGCATATCAGAGAGAACATTCAGATTTTGGTTTTCTGGGATTGGTTTATTTCAGTTAATATGATAATCTACAGATCCAACCATTTACCAGCAAAAGTCATAAAGCCATTCTTTTTTTGGCTGAGTAATATTCCATTCCACGTTTTCTTAACCCATTTATCTGTTGTAGTTTACCTAGGTTGATTCCATAGCTCAAATATTGTGAATTGAGCTGCTATAAACATTGGTGTGACTGTGTCACTCTAGTATGCTGCTTTTAAGTCCTTTGGGTTTATATCAAGGAGGGGGATAACTGTGTCAAATGGTGGTACCATTCCAAGTTTTCTGAGGAATCACCATATTGCTTTCCAGAGTGCTTGCACCAATTTGCAGTTCGATCATTAATGTATGAGTGTATTCTTTTTCCCACATCCTCAGCAACATTTATTGTTACTTGTATTTTTAACAATTGCCATTCTGAAGGGAGATGAAATCTCATTGTAGTTTTAATTTGAATTTCTCTGATTGCTTGAGATGTTGCACATGTTTTCATATATTCATTGACCATTTATATTTATTCTTCTGTGTAGTAAGGTCAGGCTTTCCATCATGTTAACTTAGGAACTGACTTCCTCAACAAGACTCCTAAAGCTCAAGAAGTAAAGTCGATAATCAATAAATGTGAAGGTATCAAACTAAAAAGCTTCTTCACAGCCAAGGAAACACAAGGGAATCAAGAACATGAAGAGAGAGCCTACAGAATGGGAGAAAATCTTTACCACCTGCAGCTCAGTTAGAGCATTAGTCTTCAGGATATGTAAAGAACTCAAAAAACTTAACACCAATAAAACAAATAACTCAACCAATAAATGGGCCAAGGAACTGAACAGGCACTTCACGGAAGGATAAATACAAATGGTCAACAAATATATGAAAAATGTTCAATATCTCCCAGTTTCACGTTCATCCAGCTCTTTCTGTTAGGGCAGTGTGGCTGTATTTACTATACATGACTACGTGCATTACTGTACATGACTATAAGCCTGTCTCTTTAATGTTTGTTAGTTGAAGGAGGTTAAGCATGGGACTCGAACTCAAGTGCTTTTTCTATCTATAACTTTCAGACTTTGCATTTGCTCACTCTCTCTGCTTGCACTTTTTAAAATTAATGTAAACATTTGCCCTACCTGACTAGTGCAAAGTTAAAAAATGTGAAGTGACATGGAAATTATAAAATGTTAGATGGGTGTAAAAATAGCTTTGGTATAAAAGATAATTCTCCTTCCAACTTTCTTAAGATTGTTTACTTAGGACTAGCTGATCACTATACATCTATTTCTATTTTAAATCAGATTCACATATATGAATATATTGACAGACATATATACCTGTACTTAGATTCCTCTTTTTGTTTTGTAAGTCATTGATATCAATTAATGGAAAATAAAAGAAACATTTCAAAAGAGTTTAAGTAACAGGATATAGAAAAATATAAAGATAATCACTGCAACAAACTAGGTTATGAAAAAAATTTATAAAAAAGAACTGAACATAAGCACTTAGAAGGTATTATTTTTGAGGTTTTAAAGTAGACAGTTTAGGAAAGGTTTCTTGCCTCAACTTCTTATGGTGGGTCTAAATAAGGTACAAATTGATGCATCTATGCAATACCTTTTCTGTAAGATCTAGGTCCTTCAGTTAAGTTGGTTGAAAAACTGTCCCATCAATAAAATGTTAAGTAACCATTTCGATTATGCCTACCATGATCTGTTCCCTACTGCAGGCTCCATGTGTTGTCAAATGTCGAATCAATGGTTCTTTTAATGTATTTAGAGCAGCAATGAATTGACGGCTCATTTTAGTTTTAGTCTGTTGGTTTTCAGGGGTCCTGAGCCTTTGTGTAATGAGCATTTTATAGAGATTGTTTTCAAAGTGAGAGACTCATGTGAAATAGGATGTATGCATGGAATTTTTCTATTAAAAGCTAAGACAAAAAATAAAACTATGAAATTTTGAGAAGATTTACTTGTAATTTGTAGTCTACAAAAAAATTGGTTGTGGAAAAATAATACACATCTAGAGATGAAGCTTTCAAATAAGAAAGTAAGTATCAAAGATTAATGAGCCGAGAAAGCAAGGAAGGAGAGGAAAGGAAGAAATGACTATGCAGCAATTGAGACCCTCCAGTAGTGTGGAACATCACGTTAAGGTGTGCGTTTATGTGTGATTGCATTGATAAGACTCTTTGGAGGACCTTGAGCTCTCAATTATATAGCACTATGACCTGTGTCATGGGATCATTGCTTTAATTGGTTAAACTTATTAGATTTACATATAATATTGACTTGATAATAACACCATCCTTAAACTTGTGACATGGCTAACTATACATACTTCTAGAGTGGGTGAGTTACTCATGCCTGGATAGCTCTGCTCTTGAAAGCCTGGTCACCCCTCATAGACGTCAGCACTCAAGCCAGTTGGTCCAAAGGTTAGAGAGTATTTGAAGCCCACAAGACCCTCACCAGGTTCATTTGCTAATATGGCACGGCTAACACTTGCTGATTCTTCTTCCCCTGATGGAAAAAAATATATACATATATCCTTTTTCTGGGACACATCAGATTCCAGAAAGAAACTTGACATTCTTTTCTGTCATCCTACCAAACAATGAGTTATTCTAAATCATTCTCAGATGGTGATATTGCATCTTTTAATGTATAATGTCAGTCAAGTTTCTCTGATATTCCTTTATTATTTACTATTTTTTGAGAATCATTCTGTTTATAGCTGTCTTTTGAATAATTCCTTTTAAAACAATAAATATTATTATAAATACTAAAAATAAAATATTATTACAAATATTATATCAAGCTATAAGTGTTTCTGATAGTTTCATCTCAAGATGTCCCAGTGGCCTCACATAATAGGTGCTTAGTAAATACATTCTGAGGAAATGCTAGGAAGAGAGTGATGAGAGCATGTTCCCTGACTTCCCTGCCCTTCTATTTCCCCCTAAAACATGGGGCATCACTAGGGAAGGCAGGCTGGTGGGCTCTGCAGGATAGATCTGAGCATTTGAGTTCTAAAAAGAAAACAGGTCCATATTTTAGTACTATGTGAGGGAGGTGTAAAGGGGATGTCTTATTTGTTCCTGAGGACCAAGAAGCCTAGAATTCTGTATCTTCCAGTGCAGTAAGTTGACAAAATTCCCTCTAGAGAATATTGCCTTGGACAATTTTCCACCATCCTGGAATAATACCTGGTCTAGCTGATCCTGAGGGACATGGAGGACAGCATTGCTTGGGTTGGTTGAGTTGCTCCTAGTCCTTGTAGATAGGAGAGGACTGTCACAGGCTCCGTAAAGGCCCAGGAGCAGAAAACCTTAGCAGAGGGTTAACTATTTGGTGACTTGTTCTCTGATGGTACATAAGGAGAGAAACAACATTGTCTTCTCCCAATTTTCTGGTTTTACATTGTTGAAAATGCATGCTTTAACTGGATCTCCCGTGTACACATTAATGAGCCAAAGATAAATTATAACTTAAGGACATCAGCAAACAGAGTGGGAAAAATTACACTGATTGTCAGGAACAAGGAGTCCCCATTGAAGTAAAAACAATGAAAATGTCAATTAAGAAATTTAATTAAAGTAACAGAACTCTCAAATGAGTAAAATTTGAGGATATATATATAAAAACACTTCTGTTTTTGAATTTGGAAACATGGTTCTTGATTTTAAAAATTCACTAGAGTATTTAGAAAGAAGATAAACCCTGCTGAAAACAGAAGTGGTGGGCTGTTAGGTCAATGGGAGAAATAACTCACACCACCAATGAGCAAAGATGCAGAAACCATGAGGGCAGGTTCAAGACTAAAGCACAAGAAGTAAGATTCCAGAGGAGGGTTGAGGTGAGGAGTCAGGCTCATTCTCATGTAGATGACTGAAGAAAATTTCCTGCATTTTGAGAAGGATTTGAATGAGCAGATTAATATCAGGCAGAATTTATAAGAGATGCATCCAGAATATTGCTGAGTTTAAGATAAGAGAAGGCATCATAAGC
The DNA here is from genome assembly GCF_001458135.2 of Marmota marmota marmota. NCBI lineage: Eukaryota > Metazoa > Chordata > Mammalia > Rodentia > Sciuridae > Marmota > Marmota marmota. The sequence goes on from NW_025999982.1 coordinate 18,243,927, forward strand.
TTCCACCCAGGAAGAACTTACAGACTAGCATCAGATTTCTCATCCCAAATTCTAGAAGCCCAAAGATTGTGAAATAACAGTGTAGGAAAGCAAAGCAGACAAGATGCCATTTAACGGAAGAAATATGCAAGGAAATATTTTTAAAAATCATCAATTGGTTCATAACAGCAAGGCAAATATGAAGAAAAGTGAAAATATTGGCAAGAAACAAATCATGTGATACATGTTAAATACAAGTGGTTGAGAAATTTCAAAACAAATTAAGATATAGTTGTTTTTTTTGAAACAGAAGGTAGCATTCTGTTATAGGAGAAAATAAAACTATTTTTAATATCAATGAATAGTTAGTTTATTCCTCCTACCTTCAACAAAATCTAAGAGTTGGAAGTAAGGATGGGACATAGGAAAATGACATAAGAAGTCATTCCACGGTGCTGGGTTACAGTAACATGAGGAGGAGCACAGACAGAGACAGCCTTTTACATTCTGATGTAATAATAGAGGAATAAAGGTCCAATTGTAGCAGGAATAGGGAAGTCATAATTAGTCACATTGAAAAGTGAAGTAAAACTTCCAAATTACTAAGAGTGAGAAAAAAAATGAATTGAAGCTTGATTAAATCAGAAAACATAGGAAAAGGACAAGATGAACTGCTGATAGGCCATAATACATACTAAAAATAGAAAGGAAAGAGTAAAGTCATTTGTTTAGTTATTCTACTGAATGTGAATGGGATGAAATTTTCTTCCCTTATACAGAAGGCATGAAGGGTCTGGATGTAATAGTGGTATTGAACTAGCATGAAGAATAGGACATCAATAGTTTGTTGAATGAGTGAATTTATATGTGTACTTTCTTTATACCCCCAGATTAATTAGTAAATCCATCCTGATGTACAATCCTATTTTTGAGTGTCCTTAGTCATTTCTCTGGGGCATCAATTCAATAGCAGGTGACCCATGACATTCCTTTATGATAGACCTTGCTCTCTGTTAACCAGCCCAGAGGTAGGATTGTGATCTGCAGGGCACAGAGATCATATGTAAATTTGGTGTCAGGCAGAATTAGATTCCAATTGTGCTTCTGCCCTTCAGTTGCTGTGTACTTTTAGACAAGTGACTTCACCTTAGTGAGATTTGGTTTCCTCATCTAGTAACGCAAATGTCAATCTTAGGATTATATTTGTTGATTAGTGTAAAATTACTTAGAAATTTCTGGCATTAGAGCAAAAATCCAATGCATATTGACTGTTTAATTTTTTTTTCCTTTTTCTGGTTCCTGAGATTCATCTAATATAACTTCCTACACAAAAGTCACAAGCTGGATGATCCATGTCATTTGGGCTCTACTTAGCCAGAAAAAAGTGTGGAAAGACAGAGGATAATGGATACTTTGGAAATCTTCACACACCTTAGGGGTTTTTTTTGTGTGTGTGGCTTTTGTGATACAAGGGATAATAAAAAAAGCACCTGCCTAAATGGTCTAATCCTTCCTTGTGCCAAATTGAATGTATCCAAAAGCAAAATTTGTAATTCGCAGTATCTCTCTCTCTCTACATTGGTATTCATCTGAACATTGTTTCTTTGGTGACCAACTGAATCTCATCTTTAAGTGTAGGCATGAAAACAATTTATATTACATAGTTATGATGTACTTATCATAATTCCCTTATTTTTAATATCAATGAATAGTTAGTTTATTCCTCCTACCTTCTCATCTCTGCTGAGCCTTTTAAAATTATCATTTTTAGTAAATCTTTTAAAACCCCTGTTTATATTTATTTATTTATTTGTATTCTAATTTGTTATATATGACAGCAGAATGCATTACAGATCATATTACACATATAGAGAACAATTTTTCATATCTATGGTTATATACAAAGTATATTCATACTATTTGTATCTTCATCCATGTACTTAGGGTAATGATGTCCATCTCATTACACCATCTTTGCTACCCCAAAACCCTCACCCTTCTCCTCTCACCCCTTTGCCCTATCTAGAGTTTATCTAATCCTTCCTTGCTCTCCTCCAAACCCCACTATGAATCAGACTCCTTATATCAGAGAAAATATTTGGCATTTGGTTTTTTGAGATTGGCTAGCTTCACTTAGTAATATATTCTCAAACTTCTTCCATTTACCTGCAAATGCCATTGATTCTCTTCTCTTTTATTGTTGTGTAACATTCCATTGTGTATATATACCACATTTTCTTTATCCACTCATCTACTGAAGGACACCTAGGTTGGTTCCACAATTTAGCTATTGTGAATTGTGCTGCTATAAACATTGATGTGGCTGGATCCCTGTAGTATGCTGTTTTTAAGCCCTTTGGGTATAGACTGAAGAGAGGGATAGCTGGGTCAAATGGTGGTTCCATTCCCAATTTTCCAAGGAATCTCCATACTTCTTTTCATATTGGCTGCACCAGTTTGCAGCCCACCAGCAATGTAAGAGTATACTTCCCCCCACATCCTCACCAACGCTTATTGTTGTTCGTATTCTTAATAGCTGCCATTGTGACTGGAGTGAGATGAAATCTTAAAGTAGTTTTGATTTTCATTTCTCTAATTGCTAGAGATAATAAACATTTTTTGTATATTTGTTGATTAATTGTATATCACCTTTTGAGAAGTGTCTGTTTAGTTCCTTGGGCCATTTATTGATTGGGTTATTTGGGTTTTTGGTGTTTAGCTTTTTGAGTTCTTTATATATCCTAGAGATTAGTGCTCTATCTAATGTGCTTGTGGTAAAGATTTGCTCCAAAGCTGTAGGCTCTCTATTCACTTCACTGATTGTTTCTTTTGCTGAGAAGAAGCTTTCCAGTTTAAATCCATCCCATTTATTAATTCTTATGCTATAGAAGTCTTATTAAGGAAGTAGGGTCCTAATCCAACCTGATGGAGTTTAGGGGCTACTTTTTCTTCTATTAGGTGCAGGGTTTCTGGTTTAATTCCTAGATCCTTTATCCACTTTGAGTTGAATATTGTGCATGGTGAGAGATAGGGGTTTAATTTCATTTTGTTGCATATGGATTTCTAGTTCTCTCAGCGTCATTTGTTGAAGATACATTCTCCAATGTATGTTTGGCGCCTATGTCTAGAATGAGATATGTGGGTTTGTCTATCTCTAGAATGAGATATGTGGGTTTGTCTCTGAGTCCTCTATTCTGTACCATTGGTCTATCATTCTATTTTGGTGCCAATACCATGCTGCTTTTGTTACTATTACTCTGTAGTATAGTTGAAGGTCTGGTATAGCGATGCCACCTGCTTCACTCTTCTTGCTAAGGATTGCTTTAGCTATTCTGGGTCTCTTATTTTTCTGGATGAATTTTATGACTGCTTTTTCTATTTATGAGAGGAATGTCACTGAGTTTTAATTGGAATTCCATTTAATCTGTACAATGCTTTTGATAGTACGGTCATTTTGACAATATTAATTCTGCCTATCTAAGAACAAGGGAGATCTTTCCATCTTCTAAGGTCTTCTTAATTTCTTTCTTTAGTTCTCTGTAGTTTTCATTGTAGAGATCTTTCACCTCTTTTGTTAGGTTCATTCCCAAGTATTTTATCTATCTATCTATCTAGGCTATTGTAAATGGGGTAGTTTTCCTCTAGAGGATTTGTCACTGATAGTTCTTGAAACACTGGCCAGAGCAATTAGACAGATTAAATAAATTAAAATGATAAGATTAAAAAAAGAAGAACACAAATTAGCATTATTTGTCAATAATATGATTCTATACCTAGAAGGCCCAAAAAATCCCACCAGAAAACTTCTAGAACTAGTAAATGAATTCAGCAAAGTAGGAGGATACTACATCAACATCTATAAATCAAAGGCATTTCTGTATGACAAAACCCCCTGTTTTTAAATTACAAAAACTCCACTTTGAAATTTACATTTGGTTTATTTTCAGCAAATACTTAGTGGATATTGATTATGCATTACACTCTATCAAGAAAATTCCAAAGGCAAATGAAATCACTTCTTGACCTTACAAAACTCAGAGTATAATGAGAACACAAGCAAAGAATTGTAGGAGGTGCTAAGATAGAAACCTAGAATGTTAGGAAGGGTTTTAACTCGGACCTGAAGAATTAGAGGGTGTGTAACCTGTGAGCCTAATCTTAAAACAGGGTTAGATTTTGGAATATGAAGTGAGTGGCAGAATAGTGTGAAAAGATTGGAGGGGCAAAGAAGGCCAAAATCAAGGTAGGCGTTAATTACAAAGCTACAGTGAAATCAAAAGGCCAGTTTTGGGGAGCTAGCTATGCCATCAACACAGACCAAACATGTTTGTGTCTTTCCATGATGCCAGCATTTATTGAATAATAATAAATGCTCAGGCTACACTACTTTTATCAGAGGCAAATCAATGAATACTTGTTGGTCACCAAGTAATAACAAGTTGGGAAACTACAGATTCTTCTCTTCCAAATCTTCATTTCTAATATCTATAATACTCAAGTCACATATCACAGTTTATACAAATACACACACACACACACACACATATCTTGCAGTCTAGTGCCAGAATGTATATAAACTTTTACTACAAGACAACACTCAAAGCATATGTGGGCTTTATAAATCATGCACAGATAATTTTTAAAAAGGAAATGTTTGGTTTTTTAAAATTAAAAATCAGTCTTCTTCTTTTTTTTTTTATTTGGGAGATACCAGGGATTGAACTCAGGGGTATTTTGTATTTTATTTAGAGACAGGGTCTTACTGAGTTGCTTAGTGCCTCATCATTGCTGTGGCTGGCTTTGAACTTGTGATCCTTCTGCCTCAGCCTCCTGAGCCACTGGGATTCCAGACATGTGCCACCATACCTGGGTCTAAAAACCAAAGTCCAAATTTTCTTTCTGATAAGTGGATGCTAATCCATAATGGGGGGTCATGGGAAAAATGGAGAAACTTTGATTGGGCAAAGGGGAGGGGTAGGTGGGAGGAACATGGGGGCAGGAAAGATGGTGGAATGAGATGGACATCATTACTTTAGGTAAATGTATGACTGCACTTATGGTGTGACACTACATGTTGTACAACCAGAGAAATGAAAGATTGTGCTGCAATTGTGTACAATGAATCAAAATACTTTCTGCTGTCAAATATGCCTAATTAAAATAAATAAATTATTAATAAAAAATTAAAAATCAGTCTTAATATATACTTAAATTTATTTATGCAGCTCTTGTAGCATTCCGTTTGTGGGGACAACCCACACTTTCTCTTTCTCATGTATTTCAGAAATTCTTCACATGTTCTGAAGTATCAGATGTCATCATCAAATAAATTTTTGCATAAGACTGGAGTTACTTTGATGATAGTTAGAGAAAAGAATTTTGTTGTTTTGGTAGGATCTTCCCCCAATTATTTGTTTCATCTCTATAATGTGATTCTAGTTAAATTTTCAGGACAAACTATTACTATCTCCTGAAAAGCCCTGGGAGGAGGGTTGGATGAGTCTTTGACTTTCCCATGGGATGTGGTATTGTGATTTGAGAAGATGGGAGGTCTATTCTTTTAATGTATCCTGGTTACAGAAAGAAGACAGGAGCACTGATATTATAGCTCCAAGGTCCCACCTCTCCTCTTATGTGCTTCTATTTCTCCTGTTTATCTTCCTTCCAGGCTTAACATCTCTTTCCCTTTGAAAACCCCATTGATTACTTCACATGCAATGATCATTCAGTAAAATCTCCACATTATGGCAGAATAAGCTATACCTCATGAGTAAGGCAGCATGCTCATCACCCAGGGGTGCAGGTGGTCATCTCACAGGCCTTACAGGAGACCATACCTTTGTAGACTGGCACTGGACTTGAAAAGTGATGCTTCTTCCTGAATGTTGGAAGAGAAGAAGGAGTCTTCTCTGTCTTGAATAATCTAGATGTTTAACACCTTGATTTTAAGCCTTCTCAAATTCCCAGTCTTGGCACCTCCTTTGAAACATTGAGATGCACAGTGGTGGGCAGAGGTGATGCTGATGATGATTGTGTTGAACAATGACAGTGTAAAACTTTAGTGGGAAAGTGCTCCTTCCTAAAAGAAGCAGTGTTCTGGGAACTGGAGAAATTTTCAAAGTCCTTCTAGCTTGTCTAATAAATGAATGAATGAATAAATAAATGAATAAAAAATAAACTCAGGTTGAAGGGCGATTCAGTCAAGCTACCCTAACATAGCCTGTATTTTTGTCTATTCAAATGTGTTTGCCCCAGAGCCAAACAGCCAGCTGTGTTCTGCTGGGTGATGTATGAAGCAGAAAGAACACTGTCTAATTTTTATATCCAGTTGAGCCTGAAGTACCTTGAGATGGGGAGGGAGGTGGCACTTCTCACTCCTACTCATGAATTCTTATTCATGCAAGAATCACTCCTCAGCTATCCTGGTAGCCCTGTCTAATTTCATTAACCCCTCAACCACCACTGGTTGGCATTATCTGAGGAAACTGATATAATCAAAATTAATCGGTTGCCTAACAATTAAGGAGGAGCTTTTTGAGTTCTATTTTATTTGGAGGAGGTGGTCATCTTTTATTCATGTTGCATCTTTTAGATAGTGATGAATATCTTCTAGCTTTCATCAAGTATATTTCTTTCACTTTTAATTTGTCTTGGAATAGTCACATGTGTAGGAGTTGTGAGCATATACAAATAAGGGAATGTCACAGACTGCTTATTTAGCCATTTCCTTAGGTAGAAACCTTCATTAGAAACCTTCTCTACCTGCACAATTTAGCACAGTGGATGCCCCCTCCCCCCACTTTTGCAGCACTCTGAGAAGTTCTTGTTTAGAGTTATACTACCCCATTCACCCCGCAAAACACTTCTAGGAAAACCACTTAGAAATGATCTGAGAAATGGAATCAAGTGCAGACAGAATTGAACAAAGAGTTTCTTGCCTTTGACAAAGACCAAATATAATAAGCCACTGGGTTGCCTATGTCTAGATAATTATTAGTTGATATTATGTTTACATGACTATGGAGCCCACTGACATAACACCTTTAGGGTATCTCTGTAGCATTTATGGAGTTCAAAAGGCACATGAGTCCATACCTAGATAGTGGAATAAGCTGCAATTCCTGCATGGTTGTTGCAGTACTCTTAGTCTGCCAAGCCAGTAAGTGGGACCACAGTATGTTTGATTCAATTGTGATGCAAGGTATTAAAGATTGAAATACTTAAAAGCTACTTTAAATGTCTGTAAATCTATTGCTATCTATAGATAAGAACTGGTGGAAACTCAGATGTTAAAAGCAACCCCTGCTTTCCAGTTCATCAGCCAAAAGGAGCATGCTGTATCAAACCAGACCTGCCTCAGTGTCAGGAGGTAAAAGACAAGAAGGAAAATCCTGCTAAGGCTCAGCCTACTCAGAGATACCACACACCACTTCCTGCTTCCAGGAAGTAGAAGTAACAGATTCCCCAAGAGTTGTAGTCCCAAGTAAACAGTTGGTTGCATTAGGAAAGAGGATGGTGTTTTATTGAGTGAAAGCATGGATTCTGGAGACAAATTGATTGGGTTCAAATGCCAGCTCTATACCTGTGAGACTTTGGGTCAGTAGCTTAAACTCTCTATGCCCCAGTTTCACCACCTATAAAACCATAATTGTAACGGCACCTGTTTCTCATAGTAATCATATAGATTAAATGAGACAATATTTGTATGGAACTGAGAACATAATTTATACATCATAATAACATTTAATTTTTTTTGTTTTAAGAACAAGTAATTTTTAAGAGATAGGCATGTATTATTTCTGCTTTCTAAATGGATCTTGAAACAATGCTTTACACTATGTGAAATGCTTTTACCTTAAGTCCCATCTGATATATAAAGATGTCCCTGGCCAATCCATCCTTCAAAGATCTCTCATATCTCAGAACTAGAGAGGAAACAAATATTTTCTCCATTATCATAACATGCTTGGAATTTTAGATATGCCCTTATCTATTTCTCACAATAATCCTGCAAAGTAGGTATGATTTGTTCCATTTTACAAATGAGAAAACTGAGAAAAACCTCTTACTCTGCTTTTGAGATGATGATAATTGCTCTCAGAACATGTAGTTATTATGACTCATAAACTATAAAATCACATGCCTCTGTAATTCTGAGAGGGAAAAAAATCACTGTTTGACATCACAAGTTAGTCTCGCTTTTTAGAATGTCTCTGGTTCAAATAAACCAGAGTTACTACTTGTGGAAGGGGCATATGATGCAGAAGCTGAGCCTCTGCAGCCTCCGATTGGTCAAGCAGGTCTGGGTACAATCACAAGGACTGCCATGGAGTTTAAAACATGTGGTGTTCCTCCTCTACAGAGGCATCACAGCCCACTGGCTCCTGTTCAGTGAACAAGAAAATTGTTGAAATGACTTCTGGGGTGGAGTATTGTGGCAGTCATGAGTTCTATACACCAAATATCTGTAATCCTTCTCTTTGTATGTGGTAGAATGATTAGCACCTGTGCCCTTGAGGTTAGGCATGGCCAAATGACTTGCTTTTGACTGTGAAAAGTGATACCTGTCACAACCCATGAAATTCACATTGATATGCAAGAAATACGCCTTGTTGTTTTAGACCATTTACTTTTGGGTGCTGATTACAATAACATAATACAAAAAGGGCAAAAAGTGTTCTTGATGAGATGTACTTGAATGTTCTGCATTATTCAAATAAAACAATGACTTTTCAGCTGGGATGAGAAAGAGTTCAGTAACAGGGGAAAATAGAAGAGAGGGAAAAAATAAGAAATAAAAAGATTTGTATCACTTGGGTGTTCAGTGGCTACCCTAGCTTGAGATTAGGTATCTGGTTCTATGATTGACAATGGTCTTCAGTATGTGATTGGGGGCTTTTCCTATAGGAGCCACCTGGTCTCTTGATTTTCCCTTTATGTTAATTGTACAAAAATTCATTTGGAAAAAAAATTTTAAAAATATGTGGCAAATTATGATTTTTTTCAAGGACAAATGTGACATAATTCCAGTTCGGTCACACCAAAAGAGAGACACAGGATAGAAGTGGCTCAAATCATTATTGCTAAAAGGCCAGCTTCAAGATAATTTGCAGAACACCTGAGATTGTTAAAGCAAACAAAATTATTTAAGAAATACACTGAAAGTCTGCTACCTCCCATTTTTTCCAGTGTGTTCCACTTAATTAAACTTTTAAGTTTATACCTGAGCTTTAAAGAAGAAGGAGGAGGAGGAGGAGGAGGAGGAGGAGGAGGAGGAGAAGGAAGAAAGGAAAGTAGGTAGGGAAGAAGAAGGAAAGGGAGGAATGAAGGAAGAAAAATAGGAAGAAAGGAAATAAATCCCCTCCTGTGTCAAAATGTAAAGAAATCAAAGTCAGAACATAGATTTCATGAACTAATTGATGTGTCAGTATCCAGAGGGATGTGAATTAGGCATAGGTTCTAGGGTCTAAGGAACTGGGCTTGAATACCCAAACAAGATCAAGAGGTGGGACCCTAGGTTTGCATGAAATAGAAAATTTGAATAACCGAAAAGAGATCCTTAAATGATAGACCGATTCTTCCTATCAGCACAGGAAGTGACCTGGATGCATTTTTCTGCCCTGGAGTATGAGTGGACACAAAGTCTTCTATGAAAATGTGAAACCCAGGCTCATCTACATGAGCTCTAGGTCTGTGATTTTCATCACATACATGCTACAGGACTTACCTGCAGGGTATACATTAAAGTAAAACTGATCCTAAACCAGTGGAATCCCCAGAGTATGGCAAAAAATAAATACAGCAGTTCTCTTTAGAAAGATTCCTATAATTATTCCCTTCCTAGGGTGTGGAGGGGGAACAACCTGCTAAGGGGAGCTCATGGTAAAATTATAAATCACATGAAGAAATGATGGATCCTAAGATGCTGAGAAGGTGGAAAAATCCAAAAGAGACTTTAAATAAGTAACATTTCAAATATTGAAAATATCATGGAATCCACAAAGGAGAAGAACCCATTATGAACTAGAATAGACATAATTGTAAAAAGAGCCAAATAGAACCCTAGAAACAAAAAAGCATGTGTTGAAATAACAGACTCTACTCATTTAGTACAATTGATGTTAATCAAAAATAAAATAAAATATAAAACCTAGTCATTGAAATTTCACGAAATCTAATTTGATGTGTTAAACATCAGGATTAGATTTAGATAAAACATCAGTGAACAGAAAGACAAATATAATTCAAATATTCAAAATACAGCTTGGAGAGATGCAGAAGCTGAGACCCAGATGATACAGAGGCTGAGATCCAGGAGCTGAGATAAGATGATTCAGAAACAGAGAACTAAGGCAGTGGTAGTCAGAGGATAATTAGTTGAATCAATAATGACTGAAAATTTATTAAACTAGATGATAAGGGAAGTTTCAGGCTGAAGAAGCACAATGAGTACCAAGAAGGATAAATAAAATTCAATCCACGTAAGCTCCATCTTGGGAAAACTATAAAACACCAAACACAGAGTGAGAAAAGACCTATGTCGAAACAACATTTATATGAAGAGCATTTCTCTTCAGAAAACGTAGAGAAAGAAGATAATGATAAGAATATATTCATAGGGCTGTGTGAAAATTAAAATGAAGCAAAATAACTTCATCTTAGAAATCCATTTACGCAGAGTTCTCCTGGGTGGAATGTTCCGGAATGACAATTTTAAAGTATGTAAAAAGGAAATTGTATCTAAAGAGTAGAGTAGGATGCAAGAATCCATTGTAAACAGGAAACTGGCAAGCTGTTGTGAAGAAGGTGCAAGTCAGAAGGCCTTGCCTTGGAAGTGAGGCTGGTGAAAGGAAGGGGACTGGGCACAAGGAGAGCACTAGGTAGCCTCCATCTTTCATAGGAGAGGGACTAGCAAGGAGCCCGGGGAACTCAGTTATCCCTAAGGGACATTGTTTAGTGCGGTTTTTAATTTTAAAAGTTTCATTTTAAAGGCAAAATGCACAATTGACACCAGAACCCTCATTTGCTGGAGGCCTCAATGTTCAACTTCCTGATCTCCTTCCTTACTGAGTTGGCCCAGTGTAGGGAAGAAGCACAAGTCATATTCTTTGCTTGGGGTTCTGGGTAAGTCAGGCCTGACTGTGAGTGGGTAACAAAGAAAACAGTTCTTATAACACTGTGAGCCCCTTCTTGGCTCTTCACCATACCCTTCCAGTCCTAGTCTCTGCTGACTTCTGGAACTTAGGTTCTTGGTATTTTACCTGCTTGGTTTGGGGCATGCACTTGCCCATTCTGGCTCCTAGTTCGTAGTCCTTGGGGTTGACCTGCCCTGTGGCTCCACCCCTACTTTCTCCAGCCCTCTTCCCCTCAAATCCACAAATGTGATTTGGTCCCATTTGCTGTATCTTATCTTGTGAGTGAGTGTTCACTACCACTTTGAAAGTCTCAATCTGGAATTCTTTGTCCCTCCATCTCTATGTCAAAAGTTGTCTCCTCCTTCCTGTTGGTGTAGTGCAAGTGATTCAGGGGGCATCAAAACCCTCATGGGGGGATTTTTAAGCAGATTTCTAGGTCACATTTCAGAGCATTCAATTCAGTCTGGAATTGGGCTCAGGAATCTGCATCCTTAACAAGTTCCCAGTTACTATAGGTGCTGCAGGTCTAAGGGTCATAGTTTGACAACCAAATGGAGATCCCTTGCCCTGTGAAGAAAACCCCCTTTAATCTGGTTTCTTTCGAGATCCCCTTTGTTTTTGCTCCATAAGCATTTTCTTCGTACCATCATTACAATGTATTTTACATTAGATGATATTTAAATCATACTGTGGGAATTATTTGCCTCTAATTTTATTCTGATGAAAGTCCTATTTCTTGGTAGATATCTTAGCAAGAATCATCTTTTTTAGTTGTTGTTCAAACAGTTTTCATTTTTATATCTGGCTGCTAGGGACATCTGAAAACAACTGGCATGGGAAATTTAGAAAGTATATTACTGTCTGAAGGACACCAGGGAGCTGAGAAGCCTAAGATTGGGCCCTTGGTAATAGTCCTTTGTTTTCTGGAACTTTCTGCAGGGCTGCCATGCCCATTCATTTGCAGGTAACTCTGCACTCTTATTATATACTTGGCTCTATACCAAATGCCCTGAACATTTTGTTTGATTATGAGAACTGCATGGGAAGAAGATAGAGAGAGACCAAGAGAGAGATCAAGGAAACTTCCTGAAGATCTCCATAGATGATAAGTCATATAGTTGGGATTCAAAGCTTGCTTAGAATAAACTCAACTCCCTTACTCTTGGCCACATTTTTATTTCATAAAACTGTACTAAGAAGGGCTAGCATGTGACTTGGTATTGACTACATGTACTGGCTGCTTGGAACATTCCTGGGAAGATGAAGTTTTTTCAGGGTTAGGGGTCAAGGGCGAGGAGTCCAGATGGATTTTAGTCTAATACATTCTACTTAACCCAGCAGGGTGCACAGCTAGTGACCCTGGCATCTGAAACAAATCACACCCATTATGCATTAACCTCTTGGTAAGAAAAAATGTATGGGCTACTTATATATGTTTATAACACTTCAAAATTTTGGTAGCTAGTATATTACAGGAAATGAATGGTTTCTGCAATTGATAATGAGGAACTGTTAATGCACTTTAATCCCTGAAAAGTTTTCTTTGCTAAAAATGCCCTCCATGGTGTAGGTTCCAAAGGAATACATTGCTGCATCCTCTTGACCTGGTTTTATTGCTAATAGTAAAACACTAAAAGGTCCAGTTCTCACCACCAATATGTGCAATTGCTAAATGATTGGTGATAGAATCATTATTTAATTTGAAGGAAAGTAACTTCTATTTCCCCAGGATAAAATACTGTGTCTTTCCTCTGTCCCCTCCTCTCCTCTCCTCTGTCGTTATTAGACTTCACCTGCAAAAATTTCTTTTTTAAACTGGAAAACCTTCTTGAGCTTCCTTTGCATTCATTCAGCCTCACTTAATCTCCCGTCAAAGGCCAGGGGAGGGTTACTTAATAGCATTGATACAAACCACATGTTAGAGAAGTCGTGCTCTCTTGCACTGCTTAGAGAAAGAATTAGATAAGGCTGGTCTTCATATTAATAGTTAAATAGTTTAAGGAACAGCAAGAGTCTTCTCTCTCAGATGGTTGGTTCCTGATATTTCTTTAAGGCTATAGTTCTAAAATCTAGTTGCCTAATAGAATTGCATGAGGAGCTTTAAAGAAATATTAATGCCAATGCTTCCCCCACCCAAAGACTTAGACTCAATTAGACTGAGACCTGAAAATAAATATTTTACAAAAACATATCAAAGCAAAAAGCAACAATAAAAAATACCCTAGGTGATTACAATTGCTTTAAGGCACTGGTGCATAATGTTCTTTTATCCAACACATCTGTGATATATGATGCACTGACCTGAGAAGAGTTTCTATAGAAGCTAGGAAAAGGTTGATTTATACCAGAATTGTTTAGACCATTGGCTCTTGAAAGTGTGGCCCCCAGACCAACAACATAAGTTACATCCAAGAAAGTGTTAGAAATATAACTTCAGAACTCTGGGGATGGGGCCCAGAAACCCAAGTCTTGACAAGCCCTTAGGGGATTCTGATACTTAATGGAAGTTTGAAAACTATTGTGATGGAGCCTCCTTACTCAAAGTGACTTCCTATCTAGACACTGTGGGTTGTACCTGTATATAAAATCAGGCTCTGCGTCAGATTTACCAAATGAGAATCAACATTTAACAAGATCCTAGGTCATTTTATGCATATTAAAGTTTGAGAAGCACTGTCATAGAGGGAGAAATTTTTTTTGTGTGTGTGTGTGTGTGTGTTTAAACTTCACTGATAACTTTTATGATGTATTGATCAAGCCAATACTAGCTCTTATGAAATGCAAGTTCAGAAATCTATAGATTCACACAAGGCAAATTTATTTATTCTTCAATTTAAAAGTATGATGCATATAAGGGGTTCTGTATTCTACATAGCCATGTCTTGGGGATGACAGAGACTATTACATTCCAAAGTCACCCTGAATATGAATATCAAGTGGGAAAAAGCGGGTGGGGGAGAGACAGTGGAGGATTTCCTGGGAAATTTCCTTGGTTCTGGTCTGGAAGTGGTATACATAATTCTCTCCACACTCCATTAGTCAGAAATGTAGAACTCATCTGTATAGTTCTCCCTAGATGCAAGGGAAGCCTGGGAAATAAAATCCCAGGCTGGACACCTGGTACCCAGCAAAAACTCTACCCCATGCAAAGAAAGATGAATGTTTAGCAACTGATTATTGACCTTTGACTCACTAGAGATTCTCAAATGACCATATAGGAAGCAAGGTGGAGTTGGTTCCAGTCCCCCAGAATCATTGTAGATGCAAAGTCCTGTATCTTACAATTACATTTTCACAATTTATTATGAATTGCAAAATATTCCCCAAAAAACATTTGTGGTTGCTTTTTACACCAAAGATCTGTTCCCTCAGCTATCAGTTTCAGAAGCTAGTTGGCATAGATATTCAAATATAATGAAAGTGCAGATAAAAAGCATTTAGAATAAAGGTGACTGAAAAGAAAACAAGAAGCCAGGTGGCCAGTTAATGTTAATTGAAATTAATATTTACAAAACAAATTCATATTTATTATATTTTAGATGCAATAATCTTGTGAACTGATAGTCTATTTTAATAAGAGGAAAATGAATCCCAGAGAGGTTGAGACATTTTCATGGAGTCTCAGAGCTGTTTAGATCTGAAGCTTTTATCTTTAAAGTGTTCCTTTATTGCAAAACATGACCCAATTGTAATAGAACGAGTTTAGGGTGTCCTCAGTCATTCCCAATCTTGTACAGTCTCCTTGAGGAGTCCTTGGGCAGTACTTGTGACTTAGTTATAACAATGAAATATTACAAAGATGACAAAATGTCATTTCCCTAATTTTATAATACTCCATAGACTCTACCTTGCTAGTAGGTTTGCTGGGTAGTCTATCTTCCCACAGATAGCTTTGAAGAGGTAAGATGACATGAATCACATGATATATATTCTGCCAGCCCCCTGGAAGAGTTTAGAGGTGAACACTTCTCCAGGTGGGCTCCTTTTGAGACCTTGACCCTGGCTGACACAGCACTTGCAGCCTTGTAACCCTAAGCAAAGGATTCAGCTGAGCTGTGCCCAGACTCCTAGGTCCCAGAAACCAGGAGCTAATAAATTAGAATTTTTTTAAGTGGCTAAATTTGTGACCTTCAAGTTTTAACTGCTTTGGGCAACATTTTTTTTTATATATATATGTTTAGGTACACATGACTTTTGGTGGCCCGGTTAGCTATGGTCTGACAATTATGTCATCATTGGTCTTCCATATCTACAATTCCATTTATGTACAGGTACAACCCACAGGCCAAATCCTTTCCCCTCCATCTCATTCTGGATGTTGTATCCAGTTATTCATAAAAGATATGAAACAACTATTGGATTTCCCATTTGCCATATCTCTAATAACTTAGCTATCTGATATTTCACCAGTAGGGGAAAAGGATGATTGGATATCCTTTGTTGTAATTGCTTGGATCAGATTTCCAACAGACACATGGAATTAAATGGTAGTGTCTCTGGTAGTATTATTGGTCCTTACTCTTGAACACTCTTTTACAGTCTACTTTGACCTCTTTTATAAGGAATATTCTTCCATTTATAATAGCTAAGGTAGCAGTTACATCTCTGTGTTTATAAAACAAAATTCCACAAAATATTATATACTCTATTATTATTTTAAAGCTTTATGGACCCAATCTGGTTGAATACCTGGAGCATAAGAACAAGTCACATCTTTAGCACTTTTCCTCCAATACAAGTTCCACACTTCCTAACCGTCCTGAAGTCTGCAAGGAAACCAAGAAGGAAAAACAGGAGCCTGGAGAAGAGGGGGAAAGAAAATAGGAAAGAGGCATTTTGGATTCAGTTGGGATCTAACAAGAAAGGCACAATCCTGAATCCACATGCTCCCTCTGTCCAATTCTAGGTGTTACAGTGCTACAGCCAGGAAGATCAGGAAGAGGATGAAAAAAAATGAAATTGTGCTCTTTTGAGATAAAAGGCAGATTCTTCTATTTTATACCACCAGCCAGCATTAAGCCAAAGCAACTGCTGATCCTATATGCATTTTTAAAAAATTTACAATATTTAGACTTTTTAAAATAGGCTTTTCGATTTGTTAAAAATTTCTATTAGGATTCCCTTTAGCATACAAACATACTAACTTGCATACAAAACCCCCAAATTATATTCCATTATGTTTTACATACTGTAAATTTAATTAAAGGGGTACTATCTGGACCAAGTATAATGCTAAGACTAAGACCAAGGGTCTTGTACTGGATATATTTATTCATTCATTAATCCATCAAGTATTTATTGGGTATTTACTATGCTTCACTGGCTGTCAACATAGCTTAGATGAGAAGTTAGCAATGCAGCCCACAGGCCAAATCCTTTCCCCTATTGCCTGCTTTTGTAATGTTTTATTGGGACACAATCACGACCAGTTTTTTTTTTTCTCCTTTTTTCTTTTTGTGTATGTGTGTACGTGCATATGTGTGTATTACTAGAGATTGAACCCAAGGTTAATTTACCACTGAGTTATATCCTCAGTCCATTTTTATGTTTTATTTTTATTTTGAGATAAGGTCTTGCCCCGGCTGACCTTGAACTTAGGATTCTCCTGCTTCAGCCTCTGGAGTCTCTGGTATTACAGGTGTGTACCACCATGCCCAGCAACCTTTTGTTTATCTACCATCTGTGGCTGCGTTTTGCACCAGAGATAGCAGGGTCAAAGTATGAATGGAACAGAAAAACCAATGGCAAGGCACCGAGTTGAAACTGGTTTAAAGGATTCACCTTTAAGGATTATTTTTCCAGAGAAATCCAACACATGTATTTGAGCAATTATTCTCTTTGAGTGTATTTATTCTTTCTGATCACTTAGGTCCAATGACATAAAAGGAGTCATAAATTATATGTAAATGTATAAGCCTGTGTACTGTTGCTGTAATGTCTGAATACTATAAATTCAGTCACTTAACTCACCCTGTCCTGTGTGTTTGACACAGTATTAGAGGCTACACACTTTCTGTGGGATGCTTGATATTAAATGTTCCATTTATACATGTTATACAAATCTTAAAATGGCATTTTCTCTAAGAGATATTTGGGGGTTGGGGAGGGAATGGGTAGGTAGGTAACCATCCTAAATGATGAATCACCCTGTTTAAATGCTGTTTCATTAATTCGAATGACATTTTGACAATAGCATGCTGTCAGTCCAATGGTTTGACCTGTACAACAACCTCTAATTATTACTAATTAAATAATTAATTATTCATAGAAGTGCATGCCATTAGCATAGCAGAGATGTGTTGGAATATGAGTTATATGAGGTTTATGAATCTTCAGAAAATAGATTCTTTAATAAATTAATAAAGGGGCTCTGGGGTTTCATTAAAAGGTGGCTGGAGGGTGTGCTTGCCTGTTTCCAAGGAGACCACAGGTGGTTCGTTGCTTTTTTTTTTAAGTTAAACTTGTTTGGGCTAGATGATTTTTTTTCACCCTTTTCTCACTACTCTGTCCTCAGGCAGAGAACGGAACATTTTAATGAAACCCCTGTTGTCTTCATATCACTTTGATCCCCCTGTGTTCTCTCCAGTCTACACATTGGCCAGGCGGATGAAGGGTTTCAGATTTTCCCTCCAGTATTAAAAACTGTGGCATGCCCTCCATGAATAAACAACATTGCAGTGGAGACCCAGTGAAAGAGAAAGGCAGAGCAAACAAAGGAAAGGAGGAAAATGCATAAATTCAAATGACACCAGCCTCATTTACCCACTTAATTACCCTGACTCCTGACTCTGTTAGCCACTGCGATTATTTTTCCAGTTAAGCCTGATTTAAAGAACTTGGGAAAAATAGGCTCATCCATTTTCTCCCCCTCAACAATCTCTTTGCCACATGGAGTTCCACTTCTTCGTTATCTCGCCATAATAATGATCATGGTAATATTAATATCTTCTAGCACTGCTCACTAAATAGTGATAAAAATAGTAATATTAATGTTTTCCAACATCCATTTTTGATGCTCTGAGGCGCATTATAAATTCTGTCTTTGTTTAAGCAGTGGGGAACCCACAAAATATCATTACAGTTATCATTAGAACTCAAGGGCACTCTCCAGAAGCTGAAACCTAAGTGGGGCTATGTCAGCAAGCATTCCAGGACCATGGATGGAACAAAAAAAAAAAAAAAAAGAAAAGAAAGAAAAAAATATAACTTTTTGTTTTGTTTCAACATTTGACCTATTTTAGAAGAGATACCATTTATTATTATTATTATTATTATTATTATTATTATTATTATTATTATTATTTTAACCTGCTCTTTATCCTCACAGAAGATGGAAGAACTGGCTTGTTTGAACCTGGTTACAATCAACCCTTCAAAATCAGTAGAAGTCATCTGACCCCCTTCTCTCCCATCCTTTTGCCCCTTCCTTCATGATATGGGGGGAGATAGGAGTTCCCGCCCAGCCACACTGGCCTGCTTTCCATCGTTCAGGAGCCAGGCTACTCTTCACGGAGGTGATATTTGCTTCAGGTGAGGGATGGCAGAAAGACAGGAAAGGAAGCCCTCCCACGACTGAGCTGCTGAAGGCCAACCAGGAAATGCTGAGTACGTTTTCATTACTAATGGGGCCTGCAAAATAAAACAAAGCTTTCCTGGAAACCTGTAAAAGAAAATACCCTTCAGCCATGGCTTAATTTTCTGACATTTCCTTTTACCTTCACCCTCTCCATCTGAAGGAGCAGCTGTGAGTGCTAGTGTGGCCCAGACACACATCTTAGGGCTGTCAGTCACTGGGAGACGGGAAATCCCTCTGCACACTTGAGACTTGGGTTTAGCTGGCCTTGGACCTTGTTCAACACTGTCTTTCCCGATTTTCCTGCTCCTGATTTTGGTGGGGTTCTTTGTTGTCATTGTGAATTTACTTTTCTATTTTAAAAATTCTCTTCCCAGCTCCTCAAATACATTCTTTTCTCCTCCTCCCTCACCTCCTCCACTGATTCACCATTCCTCAGCCTGAGTGTCCTTGAAGCTGTGTGCTAACAGGTCAGTTCTATTTTGCTTTTCTTTTTATTTTAATTTGGCAAAATACATACATGGCACTATTAGTTTTTTAGTTTCTGGACTAGAACATACAATCAAGAGAGGTAAAGTAATACCAAGTCATTAAAGTTAATTACCAACACAAACGGATGTTTACTGATACTTATTATGAGAATAAGAATCACTTTAGAAAAAAATATTATTAACCCCATAGGCTTCCAAGGCTCCACCCCATTTTTGGAAAAAAAAAGGAATCCAAAGAAGATTAAAGCCTTAATTGAACACATGCTTTATTTCTGTGTTTAGTTTTCGCAAACGACATTCTTTTAATGTAAAACTGACATTCTGGCATCCCTCCTATGCCCAGCAGAGTCAGATAATCAACAACAGTTTATAATAACATTGCAACAGAATAATTAATAAAGGCTGAAGTTCAATGAAAATAAATGTGTGCTCCCCCCAAACACAATGAGGAGATATTCTCTTCCATGTGTGATATTCAGAAGGTTTGAAGC
The DNA here is from genome assembly GCF_001458135.2 of Marmota marmota marmota. Taxonomy (NCBI): domain Eukaryota; kingdom Metazoa; phylum Chordata; class Mammalia; order Rodentia; family Sciuridae; genus Marmota; species Marmota marmota. The sequence goes on from NW_025999982.1 coordinate 18,263,596, forward strand.
ACTGAAAATGAGAAGGGGAAAAGAAAATAAGTATTTGGGGATTTGTCATGAGTTTGCCCACAGTATCTATTTTGGTTTTCCTAGTTTATCTTCACTCTGTCTTTTCTTTCTGTTTTACTAGATGAACTGTGTTCTCAAATTTACTGGCTTTCCATAGTTTCCATTTTTCTGCATTTTCCCCTCATGTGGAGGGGGAAATGTGAGAGTTACATGGTTTTCTAATGATTACTTGCATTCTTAAAGATAGATAATTGTCTATTAGCTCCATCTTTATAAGAAGATGGGGCCAGAAGATCTCTTGGAATTCTTCCCAGACTTGACTCTATCGTTAACTTACAACCCTAAAGGCAATGTCTGTGTAAGCCCACTGGGTTAGTATTTTCTGTAAAATCAAAGAAAGAGTTTAGTATATATAATTTGTTCACACAAAGGTTTGACAATATGGAGTGAGCTTGTGGAGACACTCTTTTTATTTATCTAAGCCAGTTATCAAAATTAATTAGCATTCATTGTAATAGTCTTTCCATCCATCCATGAGAACTTTACCAAATTCTGTGAGAAAAAGCAGCATTCTGAATTCAATCTTAAGATCTTTAGTGACCTTTAAATTTAGACACCAACCTGCTTTTCTAAGCACATTTATTTTACTACTGTCAAGACTGAATATTTTGTAGACATAGTCTTCTGACCTCTGTGGAGCTCAAGGAGAGGGTTGATGGGAAACTCTGCTCCACTGTTCAGATGGGATCAGGTGCACTCAGGGTGGTATGCCCATAGACACTGTTCAGATTTTCCCTTCTGCATGGTTATAAGTGGAGTAGAATCTTCTCAGTTCTTTCCCCTTCCACTACCTACTCCTTTTCCCATCTTCTTTTCTCAGATACATATGAGACAAACTAGAGGGAAGATCCTATGCCTTATTTTATTCTATGTCTATAATGCCCACCTCCAGTGTGAGTAATATCAGAATGTCAGTTGTTGAGAACATCATAAAAATGTTTGTTATTGAATGAATGGGTCAAATCAAGCCTATTGAACAGTGCAGAACTGAGGAGACATTTATTACTCTGGTTAATCTTAGTAATAATAACAACAGTTCACATTTGCACATTCATCTACTTCTCTCTCTGGTGCTAATAACTGATAAGTGATCATGTACTACTTTTCTCAGATGTGTTTGCCTTTCATTAGAAAATTACCCAGTTTCCCCTGAAATACTCATTGACAGATTTTTCTGTGTTTCTTACGTTTTTATGTTGTGTATTGGTTTAGTTCCTTCATTAGTGACATTTATTTAATATTTTTCAGATACTTGTATAGTCATATCATCTCTTGAATGAGTAGAAAATTTGGGAGCTGAATCCCAAAATGGTTTTTGTTGTTGTTGTTATTGTTGTTGTTGTATTGGTTTCCTATTTCTGTCATGATAATTACCATAAGCCTAATAGCTTAAAACAACACAAACTTATTATCTTATAGTTCTGTCAGTGAGAATTGTGGCACAGTTGTCACTGGGCTAAAATCAAGGTGTTTCTGGAAACTCTAGAAAAGAATCTATTATCTTGGCTTCTCTAGCTTCTAGAGACCACCGGTCGGTCATTGACTGACAGTCCCCTCCCTCCCTTTTCAAAGCTTAAATGTTGCTAGCAATGATCTTTCTCTGTACACATCTCTCTCTCTCTCTCTCTGAACATAGCTAGGAAATGTTCTCTGTTCTTTAAGGACACATGTTGATTATATTGGACTGACCTAGATAATCCCAGACATCTTCCTATCTCAAGGTCATGTTTTTTTTTTCTTTTTTTTCAATTTTTTATTGTTGGCTGTTCAAAACATTACATAGTTCTTGATATGTTTTTACATCTTCAAAGTCCCTTTTGCCATATAAGGAAATGAACGTACAAGTTCCAGGACCTAGACATCATTGGAAGCCATTGTTCTACCTACCACACTCATTAAATGGATGTTTTATAAGCTCGAAGAGAAAAGAGAGTTTAGAAGATCAGAAACATGGATATGATAGCATTAGAGTTCAGACATAAACAGATGGCTCACACAAGCTGGAACATGGAAAATGATCGATGAAGAGTACAATGGTGAGAGGAAGGGTAAAGATTACAGAGACAGTATGACACCTCAGGGCCAGTGAGAGCAAAATAGACATTACTAACTCTTAGCTGAATGGGCATGGGGAGTGCACTTTTACCAGAATCCAGAGAGGTGCTGTCTGTCAGATATCATGGCTTTTTAGTATATAGGAGTAGTCAAACTGGGATGACTCAGAAGGAAGAGAATTTGGGGACTAAGGAGCCAAATGCCCCTTTCCATCTATCCTTTTTAGTTTCTTGCCAGTGCCATCCCAACTCCTGTGCCATCCCCCCATTGACTGTAACCAAGAAGCAGAGGTCTATAAGGGGACCATTGGCACAGTCCTTGGGTAGTCTTTGAGTATAGGGCAGCATAAAGAGCTGTGTGAAGTGGACCTGAAATGGCAAGGGGGAAAATCTAGTACAAATGGCAGAGAGTACATCATGTGAAAACATCTAGGAGCTCTAGGAGTATCTCAATTCAGAAAAGATGAGAATATCCAGCACCAGAAACAAATATCTTAATTTAAATATGTCAGTAAAAAAGTTCTGTAGGAACAAGTCCTGGCACCGAGCATCTCACTCAAAGCCCATTTGTCCCAGGATCAGAGGGAAAATGTCTTCAAGAGTGTACAGTCATAACCAACAGTAGTGGAGCTTGGTAAATACCAAGTTGAAATCTGCACAAAATTGCAGCTGTTCCTTGATTTCCTTGACACATTGGCTTCAGGATGCCCAGCAGATACCGAGGGACTACTCTACTTATAGATTAATTTAGTTTAGAACTGTTTTTGAGTGTCTACTGAGTGCCAATTACTATATAAATTAATATAAACCTAAATAAGGCACAGTCTCTGTTTCTGCTTTCTTTTAAGCAGAAGCACTAACATCAATTTTATGAAAGGTAGAACATAAGGATGAAATAGGTTCTTAAAAGTTCTCCAAGATTCTTCCTTTCACCTGGATTCCTATTCCTTTCAGCTGGATATAAATGTCAGCTCCCTGCCTTTGCATGCAGCTCTCCCTGGTGCACCCACCATGGGCAAGGGAGGCCTCTCCAAAGACACACTGTGTACACCAAGAGGGTGGTAGGCAAGTAAAAGTCAGAATACAGTAGATAGTGACACACATGACACAGAGGGGATTGTATTTTCTTTTTGTTTATTTATATCCTCCTTCTGGATGTAGAGAAAGGAAGAGAGTATAATAACAATGATACTAAATGGATCTTTTCATTGGAGCCTAATTCTAAAGAAAAAGAGAATCAGAAATTTTGTGGCTCAGTCCTTTTCTAGCCCATAGATGTGTTTCTATGGGATTATATACACCATGTACCCTTTTAACACACACATACACACACACACAGCTTGAGTCTAGATTCAGGCTTCTTCTTCTCAGCTCAGTGTTCCAGGAAATCACTTCCAATGATTCAAAGTAGTCCTTTAAATGTATGCACTTATATCCATGCAGGCCAGGGGAACTTCTGGGGCCATGCAGTCAGTGGAAGGCCTCTAAACTGATCACGATGTGCTGGAAAGAGTGCTTTCCAGGTCTTTCCGGAAAATACCAAAGAAGTTACTGCTACCTCTTGCTGTCCTACCAAGTGGGGTGTTTGCTGCCTATTTCATTGCCTTGCAGCCTAACTCTGGACAGTCTTCTGAACATCTTCTGAGGACTTAACTATTGCAATGCATGATAACTGCAGTGTGAGCATGCCTTTCTCCTCGAGATCCTGGCTATGGTAATCCATACATAGGGCTACTCTTGGGAGCTAAGGATAACAGAAGATATCTTATAAGTCCTTACTATGCCTTTGGGAAGTAAAATCCTCATCTTAAGTAAGAGTATAAGTCAAAAAAAAAAAAAAAAAAAAAGAACCCTGGCCTGAAATTACCTTCTAGTAACCTTGACTAGGCTACATTTAGTCTCAGTCACAGACTTCTTCAGCCCTGGTGATCTGCTAAGAAATTCCATTTTCCAGCTGTTACCAGGTGAAACCTGGGAGGCAATTTATTGCCAACTTCATTGCTGATTGCATGCAAAAAATTATTGATTCAAGGACGGTCTAATGTCTGCGTGATACTGAACATCAAGCTTTACAAGCAGGAATTAGTTCCTTACACGTGTTGGTGCAGTGACTAGTATGCCCCAACAAGAAAAGAGGGATCCACATGGTGTTTACCAACTGACACAATGCCTGAGCATCCTAGGGGCCACAGTATGGGCTGTAGCTCATAAGAGGGCTTCTGTGCCTGTCCTACCTTCTGAATGTTCCTTTGAATTTATATGTCTAGGCTTTCTAATTCTGTGTCTTTTAGCACTCTGATGCTAGTCCTAGCTGGATATAGGAAATTGAATTATGTGTAAATATAATAATGCAAATGAGAGTCAGAATATTTCTGGGCCTTTTGCCTCAGAGTCATACCTGTAAGTAAGAAAAGATACTACGTAAACACACTCTCTAGAAAGTTCTGGATTCCAATAAAGCTTCAGTTATGTTAGTACTGAAAAATCAGTGAGTATGTTACCTCATATATATCTCCCTTTTATTCTCAGATATTTCTAGTTTTGTTGAATCTCATTTGAAATATATCCTGAAAATGTAATCATAATGATAAAAATTGCAAATTCAGGACTTCTTATTTTAGGAGAGGTTGGACTAAACAAACCCCACAGCAGGGTCTCTATAGCACTTTATCCTCATGAAAGCATCTCCTTATCATAAAAATGTTATAGATAGCTTCCCTTTCTACCGTATGTTGCATACATAGCACATGAAAATAATATATATAACTTAAGTAACAGGAATGTAGCACATACAATCCATATAACATAGACATGTATATGACACACATAGCATGTATTATTTTTTTAAATTTTGCTGATTACATGCAAGAGAATTATTGTAATATACAATATAAAGCTATGCAGTTTATATATGTAATGCAAAAACATGCACACATACAAAATATGTATGGTGTACATGGCATATACTGTAAATATTTGTATATATTTAGGTATCATAAAGTGTATGTGCTTGGTATGTACACATGCATATATGTGTATCATGTTTATGTTAGTAGGTAAACATAACATATATAGCATTTGATATGATATATATCTATAACATATATGGAGGCTATGTATCTTATATACATATATCTCTCTATATAAAGCATAGCACATATACTCACAACATCCACTTATAACAATTTATGAAATATCCAGGCATAAATGTTTCAGAGTAAAGGAGTCCAAATTTTTGAAAGCAACAAAGAACAAGAAAATTGAAGGCCATTGCCTTTGGAGAAATATGTTTTTAGAATTAGGGAGACAGTTCTAAACTCTCATTCTTTGGATCCATATATTTAGCTATTATTTGACTGTGCCCCTCCCCTACCCAAATGCATGTACTGTTTTCATAATTTAAAAAAGGACCAAAACCAACCAACAATGACAATAAGTGTTCAACTGTAATTTCAATCCCACAATTTTAAGGTACTCACTCTTAGCATCTATGGGCAATGAGAGAACACATGGCAAAATGTGTGCCACAAAGGGCAGCATCTTAGTAAGGGTTTGCTGATTTCACTGAATGAATCACAGTGGTCACAGGTGAGCAAACAACTCCTGGAAAGGGAGGTTAACTAGAAAAGAGGAAATAAGAGGAAGAGCATAGGAGGACCAAGAAGTCTAATTTGGGCTTAAATTTTCACAAAGAATAAAATTGTTTTCTAAATTACTAAAAAAAAATTATCCACATATCCATGTAAATGTAGAATGTATTAACAATAAATGTTTTCTTTATCTTCTAAAAGGAAACCCATGAATGTAAAATATAATTTCAGGTGCAATTTAAATATTTAATAAATTTGTTTTTATAAAGAAGAAATAAAGGAGAGCAATTGATAATAAAATAATATGCATTTCATTTTGGAAAATCTTGGGCATGACTACACTAGAAGTTCTGATGATTAATTAGACGTTTTCTTTATCCACTTAAAATGACTACCTTTGGATTAAGAGCTGTAAAAACCTCAGAAACAATTCCAGTCAAGCTAAATAGGAAAATGTTAGAACAGATGGAAAAGCAAATACTAGAGTAAAAACTAGCATTAGTCTGCATAATAACAGACCAGATTTATTAACGTATTATGAGAGGAAGAGACAAATAATCCTAACTGAAGTGGGGCTATCTTGCCAAAATCATTATAGGGTTTTGCACATATGAATGTTTAGTGGGATACAAAAAGTTATGAGGGATGTAAGACAGATCTTTATTACACCAGACTCTATAGATTGCAGGACGTTAACATCCTTGTAATCTACCCACTAAATTCCAACACCACACACAATCACTGGGACAACCAAAATTATCCCTGCAAATTTCCAAAGCATACCGAGGAGCTAGACCTCTCTCACTGAGAGCCACTGATGTAAGAAATAGACTGAATGCTGATTTATCTAGATCTTTGCTCTCAAATTGATAGATAGAAATGAACAACATTATTGTTTCTTTGAAAATTCTTTTCTGTCTACCCTTGAAGCAATTTTACAGGTTTCCATATGTTGAGGATTTTTAGATTTAATCTCCTGTATATAATAATATAGATGGGTCTGAAATATTTGGTACATTTGGTCCACAAAGTATTGTCTAAAATTCTATTAATGGTACCATATGTTAGTCCTGTCTTCCATGAGATAGCTCAAGCAAAGAGGGTATAGCCACATTGATATATCTAGGTTTTTTTTCCAGAGAAAGCAGCCTCAATAATTGACATCCCTGTTGAACTCAATCTTGTTACTAATGAGGTTCTCCTGACCTTAGTACATATGAAAATTATATTGCAGACATATGAAGAGGCTGGGCTTGGTAGTACATGCTTGTAATTCCAGTGGCTCAGGAGGCTGAGGCAGGAAGATAGCAAGTTTGAGGCCAGCCTTAGCACTTTAGCAAGGCCCTAAGAAACTTAGTGAGACCCTGCTTCAAAAGAAGTAAAATGGCTGAAAATGTGGCTCAGTGGTAAAGAGAACCCCTATGCTCAACCCTGGGTACCACCCCCCAAAATATCTGAAGGGATAATTTGCAATGCAAAAAAATCTAACCAAGTGTATTGCATAATCTTGGGGATATCAGGAAGGAACATTATTTTATCTTTGATTGGTGGTTTGGGGACAACTGAGAGCAATGGTATGAGACCTTTTCTTAGAACTCATTTGCTCTCTATGTCTCTCAAAATCATTGCTTAACATTACCAAAATCTTCAAAATATAGGATTTGGGAAGGCCACCCTGATTCAACATATCTTTACAATAATTCTGGCTTAGCAACAGAAAGAGGAAATTAGGATTTCATTGCTGGAACTCTTGTATCCAACCTGGATGACAAGCTACATTCAAATACTTCAAGATCATTAAAAAGACAGGTATGATTTACACATAGTTCTGCACAAAATTTGTATAGCTTTCACATTCCATACTTCAAAGGGAGCTCATTCACAGTAAGAGCTACTGCAAGTGCCATCTGCTCATTGACTTGTTGAGTGTGGCAGCACAGGAGGAGATGCCGATCCTCTTTCTATGTGCCAGTGATTCTCTGATAATAATAGCAAACATTTATTGAACATTTATGAAGTGCCAGGCACTCTTCTAAGTACATTTCGGATACTGAACCATTTAAATCTCATAAGCATCTTCTGCATTTCCTACTTCTGCCGGTTACAGATGAGAAACAGAGGTACAAAGAGACTGAGCAACTTGCCCAAAGTTACATATTAATAAATGACATGTGTAATTTGAATTCATACAATCTGTTTCCAAAGTCTTCCTTTTAACCAGGTAATTCCTGAAGTCTTCCTGACTCATTCTTTGCTCTCCTTGAAGTGTATTGCCTGTGTTGCAAAATTTGAGGAAAAAAGTTTGGTGATTGACCATTTCGATCTTGATTCCTGATTATTAAAAAAAGTAACTCTAAACATCATCAAGAATTTTTTCCTAAAACAACTTTAAATCTTTTCAATAAGCCCTAAAGTTTATTTATTTCTTTATTTTGGTGCTGGGGATAGAACCCCATGGTTTACCACTGAGTTACGTAAACTCAGTCCTTTTTATGTTCTATTCTGAGGCAGGGTCTCCCTAAATTGCCCAACTGGTATTGAACTTGTAATTATCTGGCCTCAGCCTCTCAAGTCACTGTGATTACAGGTATGTGTCACTGCGTCTGGCCAAATATTTTTAGTTGTTTCCTTTCCTTTGTATTAAAGATCAGATCATGACTCATCTTATGAAATGTATACTTGAATAATGGCAAAAAAAAAAAACTTATCCTAATACTTAAAATAACTAAGACTAATTAGGGTTAAATCTTCATGGTCAAGGCTGCAAAAGGTATGCTTTTTGGCCACTAGATCCATTCTCTTGCTTGCTTCAGTCAGCATCTTACCTATTTATCTAGCTCTCAAAGGCATTAGAAATTGAAAGCACAGCTCCTTATGTTTATCTTCCTCCTTTCCTTTTTTATTTTTTTTCTTTTATGCCTGTGACCAGCATTAATCTCTGGGGAAGATTCCACATGAGATTTTCCAAATGTCCGGACAAGTTGGACCTTCCTTGCTCAGCCCAGCTCCACCCCTCCTCCACCTCCTGCTTCCCTCTTGGAACACACCACACCCCTCATCTTTTTGAATGTGTGTGTGCTTTTCCCTTTCATTACTGCTAAAGGCTCTGAATGGGCCTCTTGTGTGAAAGGGGAGAGAATAGTCCTCATTTAATGGGATTATTTACAATAGGAAAAATAGCTTTAAAAAGAGAAAGCAGGAGAGGCAGTTATAGCAAGAGGCCTCACTGTGAAGCCTTTCTTTTATTAGGAGTCTGGCACCCTCCATACCTTTTCCTGGCCATTTGCCCAATTCTCCTCCACTTGAGAGCAGCCCTTGAGTTTTGTTACAATTTCCGAATGATGCTACAGCAGCCAGGCTCTGTGGTGTGACTCATTTCCTCAGCAAGAGTACTCCGGTACATTAACAGCTCTGTCTTCTTTGATCAAGTGACATAGGGGCATCCGTTCTCATGGCCTAGGTTTTCAGATGATTAGTCTTTTCCCGGGCACACCGCATGGAGAACAGAATGCTGGCTGTAGAGAAAGCAGCCAAGCCTGGCTCCATAGGCAAAGTATCTGCTAGACATAGGAAGGGGCAGCTCAGACCCAGGGCCTGTCCTGGCCCAGGCAGATTCTTGTGAGAATCTGAGAACTCTGTCTTCTCTGGGCCAGTGGATCAGGAAAAATCATGTCCTCTCAGCTGACGAAGTCCATCAGCTCCACACTGAGTTCCACACTCAGTTTGCACAAATGCAGGACTGCATGTTGCAGCTTGGGCTGGACATGACATCTCTAAGAGTCTTTAAAATCCAGCTGATGTTGGTGGCAACCGGGTGCACAGAGGTTTGAATCTTGGGTTAACCTTTTCCTAGCTATGCAAGTTACTATCTTAGAGAAGGTACTTTAAATGTTGCATGACTTGGTTTCCTTATCTGTGAATTGGTTATGCAATAATATTATCACTCAGAGGTCACTGTGAGGATTACATAAGAAAATTCATAGAAATTAGGAAGAACAGTGCACTCTACAAAGGAAGCTCTCATTAAAAGATGCTTTCACCACTTATGAAGAGTGTTGAGGGAATCTAGACCCTAGCAAAAATAGAAAATTGCTGTGTGGACTCTAGGACTGCTAATCTCAACCTTCTGGACATTTTTTCTTTAATAACCAAAATTCTCCCCATCATTGAGTAAAAGACTAATGATGATAATAATGACTGACTTTCATTGTGCATTTATCATATGCCAGGCCCAGTGTTAAATATTTTGCCTATTTGATATCATTTAATCATCCCAACAATTTTCTAAAATAAGTTCTTTTATTAACCTCATTTATCACTCAAAGAGCCTGATACTCAGAAAACTAAATAATTTGCACCAGGTTCAAAATCCAGCCAATAGTTTCAGATAGCATTTGGAAAAACCTCTTTAAACTCTCTGCATACTCCCCACTACTGAAATCTGCTTAAATCTACATGAATTAAATATCTCAATCTTTTTTTCCTATTTTTATGTCATATATACATATATCTTTTAATATTCATGCTGAACCTTTGCTGGAATCAATGACCACAACATTAGGACTCTTGAGGTTTTAAAAGAGGTTAATTAAATTGTATATTTGCAAGTGAAATGAAAATAGTAATCTTATAAATAAAAACATCCTACCACAATGGTATGTTAAAAAGAACGTACAATGTACTGCCTTTCCCAAGTTTAGAAGAGAATAAAAGAATCAATCATGTCCTCTAGAATAATGATCAAGTTGGTGAACATGGAATGGGGCTCAGAACTAAAATATTATCAGCTACACCACTTTTGTCTACTTTTAAATAAGGTACTGTACTTTGTCCTGGCTTATTTTTCAATTTTTTGTCACTATTACAAATATTATTATTATTATCATTTTAACATAAATGACTAATAATAAACTGAACATTTTCTCATTCCTTTTATGGACTATCATTTCATTTGTCTTTATTTTATTTATTCAATTTTCTTCAAATTGCAACATTTTTTACTTGGCATCAAGCAGCACTGGCTATTACTACTAATTTTAAATTGACTTAAAATGATGTAAAGAAGCACAGCTGATGAGAAGTATGGGGCTTCCAAATAGACGACAAATAAGGAAGAATGCATTAAACAAAGCAAGATGGCCTACAGGTTCTGAACCCCTCAAATTCAGCATAATGTTACTGAACAAGAGATGTTCTCAGCAGTAAGTCCGGGCAGGCCCCATTTGAATGTAACTATGCTTCAATTTCAGTACACATTATAGTGTAAATGTTATATTTCCAGAACCATTCATCTGTGGAAGTGGGGGGTGGTCTCCTGAGATGTAATTGTTCATTATAAAAGTTTAAAGAGTATAAAAGTCTTCTCCATTGAAGATGGGCTCAACATATTGATACTTTTATTAAAGAAACTGTGGAGATGCAGTTGTTCAAGAATGTGTCTTTATCATATCTCATAGCATAAGATGCATCCATACTTATTCATGCCTCTGACCAACACTGCTCTAACACCAGATAAACACATCATTTGCAAAATAAGAAAAAAAAAAGCAAAGGTGGAGGGGGTATTATTTTAAAAGAATAGTTTATACACAGCACTTGAAAAGCAGTGGAGAGCCAACTGCTTTTCAAATGATACCAGGTGAGTTTCATAGCCTGTTCTCGCTTCTAAAATCATGAGAATATTCATATTGCTTCAGCTATCTGTGTAAGTTGAAAGAGATCAAGCGTGAGAGAGCATTACATAGTCATGATGCATCAGAAATTAGATGGACATGCTTTGAAAAAAAAACCCTAGCATATGTTTTTAGTGTGGGCCCTCAGAAAGGGGAGTGCCATGGAATAATAACACCATCCAGGCCATCCTAGCCATGACATGATGGCAGTCATTTACTCTATATTAAGATGAAGCCAGATAACAGCACAGTCTTATGGCATATTGAAGACCTTAGAGATTATTAAGTCCAACTTCTGTATTTTACAATGGAAAGATATTAAGATTCAGAGAATGGTAGTTATTTGTTAAGTTCACCATCAACACAGGAAATACTAGAACTCACATCTCTAAGGTTTATCATGCAGATTTCCCTTCAAAATCACTCTCTGACTCTTAGTAGTACTGTGAATACCTCACTCCCTAGCACAGACCCTCAATTCCATTTTGGTCAAGACTTACCTTCTTTCCTCTGGAGGGAGATGTACATTTGTGGGCATAGTAATTATTTCATCCAACATGCTAGCTACATTGCATATTAGGCTAGTAAATAGCATGTATGTAATCAATAATTAAAATGCTTCTCAGTAGATAAATTATGTCATAGAATTCGATATCTTGGAATTTAAGTTTTAGTTTTGCTTTTGCTATTATTTTCCAGTCTTATATACAGTGGGAAAGACTCACATTATCCTTTCCAAAACTCTGTAGTAGTTATTATATACCATGTATTTTTCCCATCAGGATGGAAACTGAGATTTATCAGTTACTATATCTCCCTTAATAATCAACACTCCTGAGTAAATGAGTGCTAAGTAAAGGCAATATGATGAATGAAAGAGGGAAAAAAGATTGAATGAATAGACAGAAACTATATCCTGTTGGGCTGGATTAGGAGTGAGATATAAATGCCAGGAAGGTCACAGTAAATCAGAGGTCTGGATCAGACTAAATTGCTGGACAGTCTGGGCTGAGGCTGGACTACTGGTCACATATGGCAAAATGGTAAGATGACTGGAAGGCACAGTTAGCCATGACCACAAGAGCATGAACTGAAAAAAGTCTTCTCCTGGAGGATAGATACCAAAGAGTTCATGATTTGATATGATATTAAATCTCTACTTTTATGTATATGAAAATTTACACAATAAAAAAAACATATAAAGGGAAGTTTGTTCTGCATTTAGAGCAATGGGGCTTACAAGCAGAAGTTAGAACTAGAAAAGAAAAAACATACCAAATTTAGGTGTTGGGTCTGTGCTATAGCAGCACCAGGGAGAGCTCCTGACAGCTGTTGGTCCTCTCTAAAATAATCAATACATTAATCCACTTGAATAAATTAATTGGGTGGAGAATGTGGCTGGAGGAGGTGGGTCACAGGGGATGTGCCTTTAGGGTTTACATTTTGTCCTTGGTGAGTGAGAGCTCTCTCTGCTTTCTGTTTTCCATGTCCTGGGCTGTTTGTGTCCACCACACCCTTCTGCCATGATGTTCACCCCAGGCCCAGATTAATGGAGCTGGCAGTCTATGGCCTGAGACTCCTGAAACCAAGAGCACAAATTAAACTTTTCTTCCTCTAAAATTGTTCTTGTCAGGTCTTTTGGTCACAGTGGCAAAAACATTGACTAAAACAGCATATTTATCACATAATTTATGACTTTCTCTTAAATGGGCATGTAAAAATTCTAAGTTCCCCAATTCTGGCATCTTGCATATTTTAGTTTGGATCCTGGTCACAAAATGGATGACTGGAATTAAATGATCTTCTCCATCAAACTTAGAGCTGATTATAGTTGGCTTCCTATATCCAAAAATAAGTGCATGCCACATAGTCTCTCAAAGTTACCTATCCATTCATACTTTCATTAAATGAATACTGAAGGCTGGGGTAGTGGCTCAGAGGTAAAGTACTTGCCTAGCATGTGTGAGGCACTAGGTTCCATCCTCTGTACCACATAAAAATAAATATTATTTATTTATTTTGACTATCAACAGCTAAAATAGATGTCTATTTATTTAAAAATAAATATCAAGTAACTCTACTGAACATTGTATCCTCCCATTTGCTAGATAAAAGAAAATCAATAGAAACTTTGCTCTCTAGGGACTTTCAGTCTAGTAGGGAAAATAAGAGAAGTTGTGAGAATACTAAAAATAAGAGAAGGATGTGATTGATATATGACAAAATTGATGCGCAGATGAAATGTTTGGAAGTTCAGGGGAAAAATAAAATATATATTATATGCTAAAAAATTATATATGAAAGACCTCTTTTTGTCTGGCTTATCTAAAAATTGACTTCCATAAATCATGACCAAGATTCTACCATTAGCCATAGAGAATGATTCACTAGTCTATACCAGCCTGGATATTTTCTACTGACTTTCCTGCTGTTTCCCATAAACTCAAAGGGACAAAGCTCTGTGAATGACCTATTGTGCAAGGTTACTTGCTGCAGCTTGAATTTTATGGGAGTTGGCATTAGATTACAGACTAAGCCAGAGAGCTAAGGAGCAGTTAAATGTGGTACATCTGTCTTGGCCTCTAATAGACATGCACTGATGGAAATGGTGGGCATTTGGATGGGGAATAACTGTTTTGTTTTTTTTTTCTGGAAGTGAAACAATTAGTGCCAGATCAGATTCAGTCCAAAACTTTGGCTGTGTAGAACAAATTTGAAAATGTTGTATTTTAAAAACTCGACATTAGTCTCATCTTTTCAATGAAGAAATATACTTGCAAATAACCAAGATGTATTTCTTAAACAGCCACTTCCACCTCATAAAAGATCTTGGACCAGAAAGCACAATTTCTGATTTACCAAGCTACCACAAAGTCATAATCTTTACTATTAATTAGTTTTGTTTGTCTTTGCATTAACTTAAATCATCTACCACCCACAGCCGATACAAATCTTTAAAACTTTGCAGAAAAACTTGTTCTACAATTATCCATCAATTCACAGTATTAAAAAAAAAAAACCTGGTAATCCTTGCAACTGTTGCTAGCATTTTGCCAGAGCTCACCCTGTTATTTTGATTTGTGCCGTCTTTCCCACCTAGAAAGCTTCAATTACAGGGGCGTTTCAAAGCGGCCCAATAACAGGGCAGTTAACAGAGTTCTGAATGACTGTGCTAAGCTGAAGATTGCTTGGGTGAAATTTATATTACTCTCTGTATGCAGTGAACAAAATAAGATTTAACTAACTTGCTGGGAGACTTCTTTTGTTCTCATTGTCTTTAAAAAAGTAGAAAAGCACCATATTAGCAATGTTATCTGAGGGGTTTTAAAATCTATACAGTTAATTTATTGAAATGTGGTATCAATCTGTTCCCTTTAAAGTTTTTTTCTTGCCCACAGCTTAGTTTTGTGCATTGGAGTTGGATATCACATCTAATTTCTATATTGTTGTGGAAGAAACTCCAGAACACACATCCAGGAGATATAATTCCATAGATGCCGATGCACATAAATATATGTGAACAGAAGATAAATTTATGATTATAAAAATGCATAGATAAAAAGCCCTGTTTGTCAGATGGCATAAAATTCTATAGAATGCACCTGGCGCCTACTTTTCTGCACCTGCACCACATAGATTGAACAAATTGAAAGAAAAATGCAAATAAACAGGAGATGGGGTAAGGGGGATGGCAGAAAAAAAGGAGTGCAGAAAATGCCTGATTTCATGGCTGCCCTCTAAATAACTCTAGTTTCAAATACTTTTCTCAACATATTACACAATGGTGACATTTCTCAAAAAAACACATGTATGTGGGCCTGAAGAACAACAATAATAATTTAGTGTAGGTAAGAGGAAGAGGCAAATGTATTCTTAGTCTTGAAATTGTCTGTCACTGTTCAGTTCCTTATAGTTCTTTCTTTTGCTTTGATTAAGTTTAATCTTGTCCAATTCAACAAGTGCTTATGGAGTATATATGACATACCTGTCAATGGACTGGACACTGGGACTTTAGAAATGAATAAATTAGGCCCATGTCTCAAAAGACTTTATCATGCTTATTTCATTGCTGCACTTAAAAAACACAAGACCTAAATGGGAAAGGGTTGGGAAATGGGATAGGAAGGTGACTGAAGAGTAAGTCTGTGCAAATGAATGAACATATGAAATAAGTGCTCAGGGAAAAAAGGGCACTGAGCTGGAGGAATAAAGGTAAAAACAGCATTCCATAGAGGTGGGAAGTAGGGAGAGTTTAGATTCCCAAGAAAAGTATAAATAGTACAGTAAGGATGTCATGTAGATTTTTAAGTAACAAACAGCAAATGATAGGCAGAGAAAAGAAGATGTGGTCCAGAAAAAGAATAGAAAAAAAATTAAAGCTATGGATAGCTATAGGTAGACTTGAATATTAAGTGAGTCATGCATAAGGATCACATAATTTGGGGAGATACTTAGATAATTTCTAACTATAACCCATTACAAGTAAAATTTGAGATGCTCCACTTTCATTCCTCTACTCAACAAGTATGTAATGAGTGCCAATCTGTACCCAACACAGTTCCTGTAAGCTAGGAAAAAAGCCCTACTTCAGGAGGACTTTTAGTCAGGTTGGGTAGCACTAACATCTAAAACTAAATGGATAAATGAACAGGTAGTTTCAGAGAGTGAAGACATAGTAAGTGGGAAACAGTGGGCGATAATTCTATAAGTGGTTAAGGGATGCTGTTCCTGAAAAGATATTCACACAGAGACTTGAATGAAGTGAAAGATAGAGACACAAGAAGATCTGGAGAAAGAGTTTTTCAGTAGATGCAGCAGAAATTGACAAAGGAATGAGCTAGGATTATCAGAAGAAAAGCAAGAAATCACAACCAGAGCAAAGTGAGCAAGGGGAAGAGTAGAGGAAATAAGGTCAAGAAGTTGCAATGGGGCAAATTGTGTAAGACTTTGCAGGCTCTGTTGTTATGGTTTGGATATTTAATGTCTCTGGCAAAACTCATGTTAAGCAATGCAGGAATGTTCAGAGGAAAAACAATTAGATGAATAAGTTGTAATATTTTCAGCAGATGAATCCATGTCATACAATAATTTGAATGAACTACCAGGTGGTAACTGTAGGTAGGTAGTAAGTAGATCACTGGGGGCATGCCCTTGCACTGTATCTTGTCCCCAGCTCCTCTCTTTCTGGTTTCTGGCTGCCATGGGTTGAACAGCTTTCTTCCATCATGCCCTTCGATCATGATGTTCTGCCTTATCTCAGGCAAGCAATGGAGTTAGACTAACTGTGTACTGAGCCTTTGAAATGGTAAAACCCCAAATTAACTTTTTCTCTTCTGTTCTTGTTAGGTATTTTGGTCACAGTGACAAAAAGTTGACTAACACACATGGTAAAACATTTAAATTTTATTCTCAGTATAAAAGAAACATTGATTAGTTTTAATTGGAAAGATGATATGATATCATTGCAGTTACCTTTGCAATTGATATATCACAGGCACATCTAGTGCATAGAGTCCCTATTCATCATGAAGGATTTAGTTTGTATTTAGCATGTTCAAGATAGAAACAATACGTCAGTGTATTTCCACAAATGACTACTATGAATTTCTTTCTTCTCTATACACACAAAATGCTTTCTTGCCATGAGATGAAGTTCATTTCCTTTCCCTTGAATCTAGGCTGGGTTTAGGGACTCACTTGATCCAATATAGTGTAGCTAAAGTGAGGATATTGACTTTTCAGGTATAGGTCATAGAATTTCTTACAGTTTTCACTGGATCTATTGGGAAACTCCTTGGAATGCTCCCTCTTAAATTCCAGCCATGACACAATATGAACCCTAAACTATAAGAAGGGATTGAGTGTTGGGTACATCAGTTGAAAGCTATAGTTATGCTTCCAAATGACAGCCAGAATCAACTGCCAGGCATGATAAGACTGGTGGTCTAGTCCAATCAAAACTTGAGGTGAATGTAGTCCCAGTTAAATTCTGACTACAATTCCCTTAGATGAACCCAGTCAATGCAGCATTTTGGAAGATATTAACAGGTTGTTGTTTTCAGCATGGGCTGGTTTACAATGGAGCTGTGATTGACCACAGTGTTTTTTTTTTTTTAACAAAAGTGTTCACAGCATATTTCAACCATTCTCCAGATGCCAACATCCTGGGCATCGTTGTTTTTCCTTCCTCTTTACTACCTGTTTTGTTGCTGTTATTTCTTTGACTTTTCTTAAACTTCAGAGATTTTTTTTTCATGAGATAGAATCAAGTGCACGTCTCTCATATATACTTGGCTCAGAATCAAAAATAAGTAAGCCATACAGTTCTGGATGTGCCAAAACTGAGCTCACTGATTTTTCATAGAGCCACGAAGAGAGCCTGATCAAGCGTTCTCTTTCTGTGATGCCCTCTCTTTCATTTTGCAGTTTTACACACCTTCACTTAAGAATTTTATTGTTATTGTTAATCAAACAAATGAAATCTATCTTAGCAGCAGGTGGTTGGTGACTGCTTTCATAGATCACCATGGTTCTGCAGATACATACATTATGTCCTGGTTTGTTAGATACAGATGACTAGATAGCAGTTCATTGATAAATTGATCACCACAAAGTGAGACCCCTTCCTCTTACCATACCAATATTATCCAAATCTAATTATGTCATTTACTATGCAAAAATTCATTCAGCAATAGTCTACATTGAATATTAGTATATTGCTTGATGCATAAGTATCTCATACCAATAACTGTGGTTCTTTAATTTTAAATGAACAAACCAGTGAGGTTATAACAAATCAGTGGCTATGAATTTAGCTCTTTCCACACCCCCAAATATGGATAAAGACAGGCTTATGTAGAACAGAACAAAAATAAAATAAAACCCTTGACTTCAACACAAAATTAAGATCTTTTTAAAGAAAGAGGGAAAAAATAGAGCGGATATCCCGTGGAACCCTTGTGCCCATCGAGTCTGAGAGGTAAAAGACTAAAGCCAATCCCAAACTATGAAAACCTTTTTGATTTGGAGTTTCAGTGATGGAGCTTAAATAAACAATTAGCGCCAGCAGTCTGTTGGCTCAGCAACGAACATGGAAATCAGTCCTAATAAATTATTTTCTATGATCTTTCAAATCTTACGCAAAGTAATTCTTCATTGTTTAACTAGGTTGTTTAAAAGAGGATTTTGATGGCTTTAAATAGCTATCAATTAACTTTCTATTTCCTGCTATAAAATGTGAACATTATGATAGTCTTGAGTCACCCATGGATTCAAGAGGAAAAACCACGCTGGTCGCATGACCTCCTTTCTATTGGACATAAATGTCGCCTTTATATAATCCTCACTATAACCACCACAAGACTAATCATATTCCCATACAAAGATAAACTGAAGAATTAGAAGAGTTCCTTTTAAGCCTTTACAGATCTGGATGCAGAATTTATCCAGCAGCAGTCTTCTTTTGAGTGCTTGCTCTTGGTAGAACTCTGAGTCTAAGGACCGGGCTTTCTGTGTGTCAAAGCACTATGATATTGTTTCGTACTGTTGCTCTAGGAAACTATAGCGGTTTCTTTTGAATTATTTTTCCTAATGATGAAAAACAGCTGAAATTAATGAAGGTTGGGAATTTAAATAGCATCACACCATTAGTCATAAATATCTCAATAGTAAAGAAGCATATTACCATTAACATTTAAAGTGATCAACGAAGCTGCTCAAGTTATATTTTTTACTGGATAAATTTATAACATCGTTGTGCCTTGTCGATCTGTTTCATTTGGCTGAAGGATATACCAACATATTTTGTTTTGAATAACTGTTACTTTTTTACAAAGTAATCTATTTGGGAAGGAGGTAGCTGGAGGGAGGAGTAAGGAAATAGAGTTAACCTAATTACAATATAATGCTTTTTTTTTCTTTTTAGTAATTTATATGGCATGTCTTGAAATGTCCTTTTATAAAGAAAATGTGGGCTTTTCTTTATCAGGACAAAGTAAATGAAAATGCTAATTGCTTTCAAATGAAATTATTTGGCTTAATTTTTTTTTTTTAATTTTTTATTGTGGGTTGTTCAAAACGTTACAAATTTCTTGGCATATCATATTTGACACTTTGATTCAAGTGGGTTATGAACTCCCACCTTCACCCCATACACAGATTGCAGAATCACATCAGTTACACATCCATTGATTTACA
>NW_025999982.1:18286028-18339535 GCF_001458135.2 Marmota marmota marmota
GCTTAGTGCTTGTTGTATGCTCTGATAGGCGCAGGGTCCAAGAAGCAGCCTCCGCAGGCTCCGCGGGACGGTTCCGGGAGCCGGAACTCGGCCGCCCCGCGCTCGGTGTTCGCTCCGATAAGCTCAGGTTCTAAGAAGCACCCAGGCGCTGAACCCTAGCAATCTGTCTGCAAGCCGCAGGCGAATTGCAGCCTGAAATTACCTGATCTATGGTTGAATGAGCTGCGGTCAGTTGAAAACAGGGAAGGTGACGTCAGTTTACCATCATGGTGGCTGCTGGCCTCCTCTGTGGTCTGACCGGTGTGGAGAACCGAGATGGACTGCTTCCTTTCCCCCGTCTCGAACCCAGAATTCAGCCCTGAGTACGGTGCTTGCGCGGCTGGCAGAAACTGCAGCACTGTAACCCTGCGTCTCTATCCCAGTGCACGCTGCAGACTCTAGCCGCGGGGCGATTTGCTGAATAAGCCGTGTTACCCTCCGTGCGACAAACCTCTCGCGTTTGAGTCCCCGTAGCCGATCCTCATGCGATGGAAATCCTTCCTCCAGGTTCCGGAGCACCCCACTATTGCTGGAAATTCCTAACAAGATATCCTTTAGCCGTCCTGACTTGTCATACTCCCACACAGTGAAGCAGCACACGGGGGTAATGCACTCCCCTCGCCGCCATCTTCAAACTCCTCTTGGCTTAATTTTTGTTTTTTGATGTTTTAAAGACAGTATTCCTATTCACATGTAAAAGGTCTGATAGCTGTAAGACTATTATGGTGAGACCTTCAAAGTTTTATGAAGAAGGCTAGGTAGTAGGAGCCCTCCTACTACCAGGAAGTTACAGGAACCACTGTGTCCTGAGGCACTTGCCTCTGCTTGACCTACAGAAGTTCCCCTGCCTGCAATTGCTTTGCTGCATTGAATATCATGGAAGAGCATCCTACCCCTCTGTCATCATGACCCAGCAGTAGCTTCCTGAGTGAGACCTTTCCTGAAATGTTGAGATTTTCTACTACTCAGCTCCCAGAGATCCTTATACATTTTTCTAACATTGAAACCATCTGAAATTATTTAGATGTGTTTTCCCCAATGCCTTTGGATAGTTTCTTTTTTCTATCCAAAAAAGAAAAAAAAAAAAAAAGACAGAAAAATATAAAAACACTGTGGTTTCTATAAGGAAAAGATGATATTTTATTGCTCTTTTTCCTCTTTATAATCCATGATTTTAGTGCTAGTGCCTGGTATGAAGAGATAATAATATTAGCAGATAAAATATGAAAAGGCTTCACAAGACATGAGTGGGAGTCAGAATTTTATTCTTTGTAAAAAGGAAATATTCCGTTACATAAAATGGATGCCTTTTCATAAGAAGTAGATTCTCTTTCAAACATGTTTATACTTTGAAAATACTGAAGTTGTTTGTTTGGTTTTTTTCCCAATCAAAGCAATAGTTGCTATGGTTCTCTTTTCTATAGTGGTTAATGTTGCATCATAAAGTTAAGAGTTTCAGAGCCCTATAAGGAACACAAGAGTATATCAAAGATATAATAATCATTCCTCCCTAAAGTAGACAGAACAGAATATTCCCAAACAGATAAATAGAATTCTGGTTCTTTGATTATAGATGTACACAAACAGTGTATAAAGTAAGAAATTATGTCAATAGATGTTTTTAATCATTTTAATTGTACAAATTGATGGAATACATTGTGATACACACACACTCACAGTGTATAATGATCAAATCATGGTAGTTAACATTTCTGCCTCTTAAAACATTGTTTTAAAATTTTTGATTAACAAAATAATTATACATATTGGTAACAGAGCAGAATTTCAATATATGTGCACAATATATACTCATCAAATCAGGAGGTTGTATGTTACAGGTTGGCTGAAATGCATGTTAAAAATGCAGATTCTTATTCATCTTGTCTTAGGTGGGGCTTAAGCACCTTTATTTAAACAAGTGTAATTCTGATGCTTATACTCTTACTCTATACTTTGAAGAAACATTGTTGAAGATAAGGCATTCATTTGCTTAGGAACCTGTCTTCATATATGTTTCTATGTACATATGTATGATTTTTTTCCTCTTCTCCACTTGGAGCATTACATCAGGACAAAGACCTGGAATTTCACTTTCTTATTAATTCCATTGCACTGAATTCAGAGCTCTGCTCTTACGGTACTTTCAAGATAAGTGTGGATGGGGACTCATTTGCTTACTTAGTTTATTTGAGGCTGAGAGAAAGAATAAAATCTGAGGTGTCCAACAGGACTCATATGACTCCAAGGTCATATGAGTATATGAGGTTTTTAATATATGCATATAACTGACAGGGCACATGAAAGAAAATACTTATGAGTTCACAAAAGGCCTTTGCCCCAGATAGCACCAGGGCTATTGATCTAATATCAATCCACTCAAATCCATTTATTGATGTCCTGTTTGAAAGCTGTCATTGGCTCTACTTGACTCTAGGAATGAGTCTAAACTCTGCTAGGTACCACATGAGGGGTTCCATCCTTTCTTTCCAGTGTCATCTACTTTATCACCTCAGAGACACCATTCTCCAGCATGTGGGGCTTCTTAGAGTTTCCCTAACATTGTAATGGGGTCTTCAGAGTTTCCATGTATGTGCCACTTCCTGCCTAAAAGACTTTCATGACCTTGACTTCTTGGTTAATACCTACTTAGTCTTTAATGCTCACTTCAGTTATGACCTTCAGTGAGAAACCTAAAATGACAGAGTCAACGAATATGATGTGTTTACTGATTCATATGCCCTTCAGATTGTTATATAAAAAAGCTAAGACTAGCTAACTTTGATTAGCCATTTAATTGTTTTAACAACCTTATAATTCAACTTCCCACTTTACAGATGATACATTGAGAGGTAAGGTAACTTGCCCATGTTCAAACAACTAGTAAGCAGAAGAGTTAGGATTCAAATTGATGCACCTGTCTCTTGGCCTGTGCTATTAACCTTTACACCATAAATAACTGGTCTTTTACTTGTGTGCCTTCTTCACTAGATTAGGAATTTTTTGAACAGAGGCCATGTCTTAGATTCCAGTTTTCTAGGAAACTCTCCATTCTACAGTAGGTATTCAATTAACATGTGATTCGATAAGTCAATCCGTGAGACTTGGATCTTGGCAATGACTGAGAGAGAACCTAAGCCACACACACACCAAAGACCTAATTGAGCCATCCAGCTAGGGCCCATTCAGACCACCTAGTTATATAGCCTATAGGAGCTACATAGATATTTTCAATTTCCCCATGAAGCTTAATATTAGTAAAATGCAATAAAATGCAAGAATGATTTGCTTGCATTTGACTTCTAGAAAAAAAGTATGAGTTAGGGATGATTTGTTCCTTCTGTCTCCTGTAGCTATTTCTGGATTTCTTTGCAGCAAGGGACATTAGTTTCACCTCATGTAGTGTAGGACAGTGATAGGCCCAATGATCAAAGTGCCAATGGTGCTTTGTGCTCAGAGGCCTCTATCGTTCCTTCCTGTCAATGTTCCCAGATAGCAAAGACCAACTTGATTTTAGAACAACTGGGTCACTGAGCTTTCAACATGTCCCTGACCTTGCAGGTAACTTGTTAGTTGTTCCAGTAACTGACAAACTTCATTCCTATCCAAGCACATACTCTGTGTTTTTTGCTTTAGATAGGGCTGGGTTTAAATTGCAGTTTTACTGTTTACATAAATGAGTTTAAATACTATCCACGGGATAAGTCTAAGTTTTCTCATCCTCAAAGTAGAATTAATAAGAGTAATAGTGTCATAAGTTCATTATGATGATTTACTGACAAAATATGTATCAAGAATTCCTGCACAAGGTCACATGTCTAAGAAAGCTGAGTCCAGGAAACAAAATCAGTTCATCTGAGTCCAGAGTTCGAACCCATAGCCTCCCAGTAACATGCTCGATTTGTTCAAATCTCTTTCTTTCTTACCTCTTTTGTCCCTTCAATCTCAATTATTTCACTGCTAAAGTTCATAAAAATATATATGATGTGTGTTGCTTCTCTCTCTGAAATCCTGTGGACTCAGCCTTCTGATACTACTCCTCCACTGCAATTACTCTCTAAGTGATGAACAATGATAGTTGACTATGCTGACAGTTCATACACATCAACTTCTCAACCAATGCTATGTTTAATCATTCTTCAATCTATGTCCTATTCATCTAACAGTGGTTTGGATTACTTGGTACTCTGTTCCACCTATTCACTTAGAAACCTAAGCCAAAGAAGTCACATTTTTAGTGCTTCCATGTTGTGTTATCTTTGTAGTTTGGTTATCAGGAGAAAACAGCATGGAGGAAAACCAGGATGAGGGTTCTGAGGGCCAGGGACCAGAGTGGCACACCTCACCACCCTCCACATTATATTGTTAGAACATGAAAACTAATGGTTAGGACAGGTAGAAAAGGAGAACCTATACTTTTCCAAGTCTTTAAAAATTCACCACCACATTTACATAATAAATTCAAGATTACTATTAGCTTCAAATTTCTACAAAGTGTACCTGTCCAGCCCTTTCTTGAACCACCTGTATAGTTTTCCACCATGCTGTTTTGACCAGACTGTTCATTGTATCTTAATTGATCCAAATCACTTTCTTTCACATAAAACTCTTTAAGGCAAAGTTCAATACCACCTCTTTTACTAGGTATTCTCTCATGCTTCCTCTCAAAAGGTAGACCAAATGGACTGAAAACTTTTTCTACCTTAGATCATCTAAGATCAAATCGTGGCAGGTTAACATAGGAAGAGGCCCCAATGAGGCTTAGCCCAAAGCTTTCTTTATATAAAAGAAGAAGGTAAGACTTGGAGAGATAAGGGAATTGCCCAAGGCCAAAACCAAGTCTATTGGATTCCATTCCTAGCTTCTTTCCAATGCCTCATGTTGTTTCTTCTTGCTGTGGGGCCAGCCCTATAGGGCAGTTTTACTTATTAACAGTTTTCAGAATTTCTCTAATTAACTCAAAGTGTGTATTAAAAACAATAAAGTTTTAGAGTTTGTAAAAACACTGCCAATAAAATCTTCCTTGTATAGACTGACAGATTAAAAATTTTTCCCCCAGTTCTGCTTCATGAGCCTATAAGTTTTGAGAATCACTTTAGTTTTTTCCTGGTGATTGCTCAAATTTCAGTGAGAATGATTATATATATCTATCTTTATTCTTGGCAATTGAGTCTAGCAATAATTGTTTTTGTGCATTAGTCATAATCACTTTTTAAGCAGCAAAGCCTATTACTGTTACAGAGTGAGTTTCAGATGCCCTGCAGATTTGAGTAATTTTGGGTAATGCAGCTGTGTGTGGTAAAAAGATTTTACAATGCCTATAAAATGTTGCCTCATGACATGTTCAGCAGTGAATCTGTGGTACCATATAGCAATTTCAGTGCTTTTCATTAAATACCAGATACCATTTACATTGTGCAGTTTTTAAACAAAAGCCATCCTCTGAAATAAGGAGGGTCTTCCAGTTGCAAGCATTTGGGAGTTCTGAATGGGTGGCAGGGTCTTGAAGAAATGTTTCTAGAAACAAACATAAAAACAACAATAACATATAGACACACACAAACAGAAAACATTATACACAAAAGATCTGTGTTTTGTCTACGGTTTTCCTAGCTACATTTAAAGGTGTTAGTGCTTCTTCCTGCTTCTCTCATCTCCCACAAAAGATCCAAAGATATGACATGGAGCAAATAGTTTACTCAATATACAGTTTCCAAGAAAAACAGAACAAGAAGAGAAGGGGTAAATCACAGGGAAGTGTGTACTGTTTATTTTTGGTATCTATTGATATCGAAATGTTATCTAATGATCTTCCTTTGCTTCAAATACCTTTTTGGCAGTCCTGATAGCAAGTAAGTTCAGAGATATAATCATCAGATCAATAATTTGTTCATTTAAACAATGCATATATTTATATATACATAATGAACTCTAATATGTGCTTGGCAAATGGATAGAAGTTCAGTATAAAAGATGAATATGAGAAAATAGGATGAACTTTAAAGAATATTTTCTGCCCTTCAAAAGATCACAGTGTTTTATTTACAACTCAGAAGTTCTGGACAGTTGAGGCCCAAATGATCATTTCTATTTGACTATTTCAGCAATAATTCATTTTAGTAATAATTCAACTCTTTCATAGGTAAATTCATCACTTTTACCTAAACTAGATTTATCTATGGCTAAAGGAAAATATTAGTATTCTAGCATCAATTCATTGAACACATTCAAAGGTAAATTCATCATTTTTATCTAAACTAGATTTATCTATGACTAAAGTACAAGTGTTTGCTTAACATTAAAATCATTTTCTATATTATTATTATCTACAGCTCACAAAAATATGAATATTGAATTTATCATCTTGCACTTCCCAAATATAATTCCTCTCGATGTCTGCTGCCTTCATTCTGTCTCTTTTTCTAATCCATTTGTCATTGTTTACTATGTAGCCTGTTTTTCAAGCATTGTAATATCATCCACAACTGGGACACAGATTTTTAGAATTCAGAGCCTGTATTTTAAGCCTCTTTTCTCAGCTGTGATGATGATTAATTTGTAGTGTGGAAGTGACACATAAATTCAAGTACAGGCCGAGATGCAAGCAAACTGTGCAACCCAGTGAGAGCTAGCCAGCGTTTGAACCCCAGTATCCTCATCTGTTATATTAAAAAGACAAGTCCCAACTCAAAAAGTTTAATTGAAAATTTTTAAAAGTAGAATATATTTTAAAATCATTTATAAAGGAGACACAAAACAAATGTAAAATATCACTATCATACCCCAGATTTATTGGCACAGCACAATAAATATTAGCAGGTTAAATTATTATAGTAAATTATTCATTGACTTCAAGCAAATTTCCCAAAGACACTAAGACTATGGAAGTTTAGTAGTGAGCCTTTGCTTTCATGAGGGAGGATAAAACTTGAAACCTGTCCTTTTGCTTTCTGAGAATGCATTGCCAGGGTAATTATAAAATATCTGCATTCATCTTTAATTCTGAAATAGTTCTTTCCATGTGTCTCCATGTGCTTTGTGTCCCATATCCATAATGCAAAGGTTCAGCCTCGAAGCTCAGATAGATGCCAGAACATATTAGAAAGAGTATTGAACTTCATTTTTTTCATTCATTCATTTGGTCAAAATTTGCTGAAAATATATGCAGGCATATGTAGACATGTGCATTCTGTGTAGTATAGTGATAAGGCTCAGAGATACACAGATAACTTGAATGCATGATCCAGGTCCACAAGAAGCATTTACTCTAATAAGGGAGGGAGTGTGACCTGCTTGGGCTCCAGACACCTACTTATGATATTCACTGCATATCCACGTGCGTATCACTTTACATTTACAAACCTAAATTTTCTTAACTGATTACTTCAAAGAAGTATGAAAATCAAAGCATGAGTGATACAGAGTAAATAACAAATGCCCAGTTATTTTCCTTTCTACTAAAATCCATATAAATTAAGCTCAATCCAGGTGAATATCTCAGCTTGGAGGAACAGTTTGACCAGTGGTTGCAAACACCATCCTAAGAAAGAATACTGTTTTACACTCTATTCATCATCTTGCCCCAAGCAAGATAATATTTATGATTTATTGACTAAATAGCAGGTTTCTGGAACTTTACATGCAGTCTCTTCAGTCCAATGACAAGCTCAGCATGCAGATAATATCCACATTTTTTCAGGTGACAGAGAACTTGTGAGAATGTGCACTGGGTTAGGGAGGGGACTGTGGAGGCAGACTGCTTTTGCAGGAATCCCACTATACTCTTACTTGCTACATGACTGACCTAGAGCAAGTTTTCTAACTCCACTTAACCTTACTTTCCCTACGTGAAAAATGGGAATAATAATAGTTCCTTCTTCCATATAAGGATATTTTTCCATTTATTTGTAAAATACTTTTAAATAAAGACACTGTTCCAGGAGCTACAAGGCAGAAAAGAGAACTCTGCTATCCTGAGCTTTTTGTGAAGAAGACAGGCAATACTTATAAAAATGGATTTGAAAGAATTTGAATGAAGGAAAAATAAAATGAAAAGTGACTTAGATGAAGTGACTTCTT
Source organism: Marmota marmota marmota (assembly GCF_001458135.2). Taxonomy (NCBI): domain Eukaryota; kingdom Metazoa; phylum Chordata; class Mammalia; order Rodentia; family Sciuridae; genus Marmota; species Marmota marmota. Next base: position 18,294,144 of record NW_025999982.1, read on the forward strand.
CTCTGAAGAAGTGAGAATGATGACATTTGAGCTGAGAAGACCAGCAACCCAAATATCACAAGAGCTTCTGAGTCTGATAAATCACATATGCAAAGCACTTGTCGTGGTTTGAGAATTAAATTCAGACATCTCTGGCTCCAAAGCCTGTGTTCTTTCCTCTGCCATAGAGCACTGCAGTTAGTTACTGGCTTCCAGCCTTTGTCTGTCTCCCTACTTGTCTCTGATTCTGAAGTAGAAGGCCACAAAGAAGAACAAAGTGGGAAATAGGACCCGCAGAAGCTTCCACTGTGAACTCTTTCACTATGTGTACCTTCTCTTGCCCAGCACATCTCCTTAGGCCAGGCACCAGATGCCCTGTTTGCATCCTAAGCTCCCTATCAGCAGGAAAGCAAAGTGACAGAGCAGGGTCCAAAGTCAATGGAATTCAGTTGGCTGCCCCTTCCAATCATATTATTAGTGTTGCCTTTGAAGAGAGGAACCAGCAACACTAAACATCATACATAAGACAGAGAGTTGCATAAAGGTGATGATAGAAGTGATGAAGATGGTGACGAGAAGGAGGAGGTGTTTGCTGTGGTGTCTAGATGGAGGAAGAGTTTCATTTTTGTCAAGGGACTGAACTGAACTTCTCCTAATGCAGAGAGGCACACAGGTGTCTGATAAATGGCCCACTCCCTAACTTGATCTATAAAGACATATAATTTTATTTGGATCCCTGCATGTCTGCTTAATTTTTTTCTCTTAAAGATAAGGAAATAAAGTAATAAAGTGTATTTTGTTGTTGTTGTATATGTCCAGTAGCCCTGATGATCCAAGAGTTCTTTAAGCCTCAACTATTTAGCTCATGTTGAGACCTAAACCTACGCATTGTTTTTAAGTTCTGAAGATTTGTGAAAATAATTTCCCAGCCAAAGTGTTTACATTTATTGCGAGTAATTTTTATTTAATCTTTTTAAGAAGTAGGCCAGTCGGGTAATATAGTGATTTAGTTTTACAGATAATTAAAAGAGAAAAGCCTCCTTCTGCCCAAATGATCTATGTAAACCAATAAAAGTCACTTTGGGGCCTGGATAATTATCTGGATAATTATCTAAACCCTTTTAACTCTGCTCTTCTGGGCTCCTAGTAGATACTCAGTGGAAACTTGTTGATTGATTTGCTTTTGACTATGAAGACTTGACCCAATAATTCTGAAGGCCAAATGCCTTGAGAACACAATAACAAATATTTATTTACTGCTGCTTATGTTAGAATCATATAATGCCATAGAGAATAAAAATTACTCTAGTCATTACACAGGAAAAGACATGATGTTTGCTAACAATTTCTGTGGCTCTATAATTCATTTTATTACACATTTCTAGCTTACATCTAACCCCAAACCACACTTAATATTATTAACAATCTTTGGTTGTTGTAATTGTTTAGACTTTTTTTCTTCATTGAAAAACATAGAGAACATTGAATTTCATATTTTATCTATCTGCTAGAGTCAGTTATATAGAAGTTAATGATTGTTAATGATTGTGCCTTCTGTTTTGACTTTCAAACCTGTAAAGAAGTAACATTCATCTTGAGTTAGATTAGAGGTACAGGGATATGTAAGGTGCTGTTCTCCCTCCAGAGAACTGATAACACATGAGGCAAGTCCCTAAGTATGTTCATTTTGTACATTGGACTTTAACTCATTCCAAAGACTGTCATAATTGAAATGAAAAGATATACTCAGATTTTGCAGATAAACTTTAATATAATTAATCACATCTTATTTTTAATGTAATTTTGAGGTATCATTTATAATACAAAAACAGATTTAAGTGCTTGGCTTGGTGAATATTGACCATTGATATAGATTTTCTTTACCATAGAAAGTTCTCTACTCTTTTATAGTCAACTCTTAATATTTTAGAGATAATCATATCGTAGTTTGCATTACCACAGATAATTTGTCCAATTCCTTAACTTCATATCAGTGGAATTGAACAGTATCATTACCTTACTTCTGGACATAGAATTACAAAACATTTTTATTTTTACTTTCATTAGTTTTTTACAACAACAGATTGAGAAAAGGGCACAAAGATACTTTTAAAAATAGGAATATTGGAGTTCAGAGAGCTTTCATGACTTGCTTAAAGTTATATGGTAGAAGGATTCACAGACAAATCAAACATGGGTGTTCTAACTCTAGGTTCAAGTCTTCTATTGAATTCTGGTGGTTCCTGGAAAGACACTGGGATTGATCATAATCATAAGAACAATAGTGATAATAAAACTAAATATCTAGGTCTGAATCCCAACTTTGCCATGTGCCTGATTGTCAGTAAATTATTTGATTAATTTTAGTCATGGTTATTTCATTCATTAAGCAGACAGGGAAATATGTTCATTCCAGTCTTTTTTGTGCTCCAAGACTTGTACTTCTTTACAATTTCTGGGAGGAACTATATAAAATCTTTAATCCTGAAAGGTAGAACTAACTGTTGGAGCTATTACATACCTGGTTTAAGTCTTCCAATCGTCTTTCTTTTTCTTTCTTTCTTTCTTTCTTTCTTTCTTTCTTTCTTTCTTTCTTTCTTTTTTTCTATTTTTTCTGTCTCTACAAAATCATGGACTCTTTGAAAATGGGGTCTAGTTGTTATTGCCTCCTGTCATTTTTCAAGTGCCTAGGATAATATCTGGTCCAGAGGTTATTGAAGCTGAAACAAATAACTATAAATAAGGATGATGAAACTCTTTTGTATCTATATAAATTTTTCCGGATTTGTTCCAGGTAGATGGAAACTATATATCTGCATCTCATGTAAATGTGACTGCACATTAGGTTCATTATCAAATAAAGGGGCATGAAAAACATAGTAAGGTAATCTTCATGCCCTGATAAAACTGTTAAATTACACAGTAAATCCCTGTCATTGAATTGTAACAGAAATCATTTTCGGAGCAGAGGGTCAACCTACCTGTTGGACTTAGATGTCCGTTGGGCCAGTACACAGACCCCTTTGCCTAGTGCTACACTTCTCAGGTTGTCACCTAACCATACCCTAGTGCTGCCTTGTGCCAGCTACCTATTGTTAACTGCAGTGCTGTGGTGGTATTAAGGGAAACAATGTCTGTTAATGCTGTCAACACCTTGGCAATATCTGCCTTTCTTCAATTACTTTTGTTTACAAATTACTCCTAATTTTGTTCTTAAAAGCTAGTTAAGAACAAATGCTGCTAGGATTGATGGGAAGCTAACTGCATGATTAAGTAATTACGTTTTTAAAGCTTGCCTTACACTAGGACTAATGATGTGTCACCCAGTAGCAGAAACCCAGATAATGAATGAGAAATGTTTATATGTACTTAGTTGTTTTTAAATCTCCCTTCACGCTAGAGCTGGTGCCATGCATGGGGTAGAGGGATGAAGAAAGAGAGTGACAGCTCAGCCTCCCCAGCCTTTGTGTGAACCACAGACTCCCATGAAGGCCTCTTTTCTGCCCCAGTCAACGCTTTATTTTTTGTAGGGTTGATTGTTCAGTTGGTTCGCTGATGAAAATGCTACATCGTTTTGTTGAATAAAGAGTTGAATGAATTTAACTAGTAGGGGATTGTCCTTTCACGGCAGGGACCAGAATTAAAGCTAATCTTTCAAGTATGTAGGATAGAATTAGAGTCAGGCTCGAAGGAACCCTGTCACCATCCTCCAACTGTGGACTTGTAGGATATATGTGTTGGAGAAGGTGGATGTTGGTGGAATGTGTGACAGGAGATGGGGGGAATAAAGAAAGAGGGCCCCTCCATCTCTAAGCCTGGAATGGCCCGATTATTCTTAGGGATACAAATCCTGGATACTCAAGGGGCAGGCATCAGCTCTCTCCTTTGAGTTGCCATCTTGGAGGTAGAGTCAGAATTCAATTCACTGAGTTCAATTCAATTCAGGCAGATTTTCCTCAATTATACAACTGCTATGCTGCAGTTTTCTTTTCCAGATAACAGTGAGAAAATAATTTTTTATTTGTGTTTGTAAAATAATTGTTTTAATATATTTCTTTTGTAATTGTATACATCAATATATATACATACAATTTATACATGGCTTATATATTTAATTATATGTATTTATACATAGTAATATATAACACATTACTATACAAACATAGCATAACTACTCAATAAACTGCAGTAATCTATGTATAAATTTATTATTACATTGCATGTATACATAGCATACTAAAATACCTGGGTCTATCTATAATAGCTAATAATCTATAATCGCTAATATATCTATACTGTAACACAGATAGGTTCATATTGCATATCTATGTACATATTCTCAAAAATGTGTAATTCATCAATAATAGAAAATGCAAGAGTTAATGGGTGCATTGCAGTGTGATAAACTATAATCCATCAATCACATCCACTGATGACAACATCACAGTTATACTGAAGAATGAGAATCAAACAGTTCCAGGTTTAAATCTAGACTTGCATGGGCCAGTTTGTTGGCTTTCTTGATATCTGCCCCCAACATTTTTACTATAAAATGCATATTTTCAATATCAATCTTGTGAAGTTGCTGTGAAGAGTAAATGAGATTATAAATGAAATTCATCCGGCCATTCTGTACATAGTAGGTACTCAATAAATGTTAATTTATTTTCCTAAGAAATGTAATTTTACTCAAAAGTTGACTAATAGTGACCCCTGAGAGAAACAATACACTATGCAATTTTCTCTACTTGTGAAATTCAAACAAGTTATCTCTTACTGCCAAGTAATAATGACTATAATAAACTGAGGAGATTTCCGTTTGAATAAGTGGATGATTTTAGCTGACTCTGGAGATGTAAATGGACCCTAATTAACTAATGCCTTAATCGTTCTTCCTGTTCCTTCTTTATAGGCACATTATTTTCTGCCTGGGGATGAATATATTTAGTGTACATACGTTCAGATATGAATATATACATACATATACATATACATATACATTTTCAGTGTATGAGCTTTAATGAAGAAGAACAAAGGATATTCATTAATTAGGGCTTCAAATATCTCCTCAAGGACTTCCACTGGCATCAGAATGCAGTCTAGCATTCAAGGCCCTCGGAACCAGATTCCACTATATTTCAAGAGATATTTCATTTTACTTGAGAAAATAACTCTCTCATTTTTTAATTTCCAGAGGACTCATTTCCTGAACCAATCACTTGACATTTACAGCTCTATTTAGCCTTTTGATATTTTATTTCACAAAACAAGGAAACTAGATATTGAATTTTACAATGAAAATTTTAATTACCTCATATATATGTATATCTATATGTGCATATGTAATTATTTTAGAAACATCTAGCAATTGTATAATAATCTTATGAAGAAGTACTACAGTTAGTTTATTGAATATATTGTTGGTTATTTAAATTATTATACTTTTATTCTCATAACTAAAGAAGATGAGCTATATCTGTCTATACTTAAATCTTTACCTTCAAATCTGATACTAAACTCATGAGAGATTTTCTCAAAGTCAAATCCTTATCTTCAAAAATTCAGATATACATGACAAAATTGTTTTCTAGAACAATTTTATGCATTTATTCCCCTTAAACAATGTACCTATCTCACTGTCACTCCTAAATATAGCTTGGGAGCCAAGAAAGTAGTTCAGTGGTCGAGCATGTGCCTACCATGCACAAGGCCCTGAGTTCAATTCCCAGCACACACACACAAAATGATATAGCATTATTTTTAAAAGAAAATAGTTGGCAGCATAACTTATTGTAAGTTTCACATTCTCATGTACTATCAGTAGACTATTTTCATATTGTGAAATTTTCTAGTCTGGAAAATTGAGATAAACATGAATTCATTTTTTTTAAATCAGTTTTTATTTCCCTCCTTGCATTTCCCTCTTTATTATAGAAAAGCCCAAATTTTCCTAAAATATATCTGCCTCTATTGCTTGCTGATTGTTTGTTTGTCTGTTTTAAACATCTTCAGTGATTTCACTATGCAGATTGAAATCTGGAGAGATTAAAATTTTTTGTGGATATTTTTAAAATAGCCTTTGGTTCCTTTGCTAGAGTCTTTGAATATTCCCACTGTCCTTCCTGCTCTGCTGATTGAATTCAGGATGCACATTCCAGGATGCTGGATATGAATATTCATGGCCTTTCACATTCTGTCACTGTAAAGTAGATGTCATTGTCTCTCAAAGAGGAACCCCAGTGGAAGCCCTAATGGGATCCAAAGAGAGGACTCAGGGAAGGAGCAGATACCTCTGAGAACCTGAATCATTGAGATCTACCCCAGGCTAGATTACTAATGGCTCAGCTCAGTTTTTAGATAAAAGAGAATTGGGGGTTGTGGGTTAGTAAAAAGGAGAGTAATTATGAATTTGTTCAGTTTTGTTGTTTTGTTTTTACCATTTTTTACAAGTTCATCTGGGTGTTTTGTTTTATAGGTTGTGACCCAGTTTCACAATTCTTCCCACCCATGTCATGTCTACAACTAAGGATAATCCTTCCACAGAATTGGAAAACCCTTCATCAAAAGCATTAGTTTTCAGGTAAGTTGAGACATTACATATCTTTCTGTTTTAATGGGTGGAGAAATGATGATATAGGTATAGGTCTTTCATTGCCATCATAACCTGGGTGTAGCTTTAGTGGAGACACTTCTATGTTTGGGGAATAATATCTTAATGACAATTGTATTTCTCAATCCAAATTATTGGTCTCCACAACTGAGATATGATAAGACTATTCCTCTTAAGATAAACAGCTTATTTCACAATTTCTCTTTTTATTTTTTAAATTAAAAATACAAAACAGAAATTAGGGTGCCGCAGTCTGGCTGGGCACAAATCACAAGCCACTGAAGCAGGAACAAACTTTATTTCTGAACTCCACCAGCACACTCCACACATGCTCCTGGGAACTCCCCTGAATACGTGGCTCCTCCAGGAACCAGCAACCGGAAATATCCCTCCTCCGGCACTCCCCCAACCAATGGGAACTCAAAAGTCATCATCTTAATGGCTCGCTAGTGTCACCTCTCAACCACTACTTCTGGCAAAAATGCCATGCGTCATCCCGACTCGGCTGTGGCCCTCAACATTAGGGCTTGTTGATGTTTAGTGGATTGTCAAGAGGTAATTTTTTAGTTATATTTTTTAAAAAAGTTTAGTCTACATTATTGATAATATTTAAAATGCACATAATCCTAGAAGCAGACATAGGTTGTTAGGAAGATAGGTAGGGAAGATATATGGGGATCTAATCCCAAATTGGAGGCAGGGTAGTAGGAGAGAAGAGAATCAGTTCATTTTGATGTGTGTCGTAATCTTGATTCACCCCAATCCTGTCTAGCCATATCCTTATGTTTGAATACATAGATCAAAAATAGATGGGCTGCCAGGCACCTTGGCACATGTCTATAATCTCACCAGCTCAGGAGTCTGAGATGGGAGGATCGGGAGTTCAAAGCAAGTTTTAGCAAAAACAAAGAGCTAAGCAACTCAGTGGAAGCCTTTCTCTAAATAAAACACAAAAAATATGGCTGGGGATGGGGCTCAGTGGTGGAGTGCCCCTGAGTTCAATCCCAGGTATAAATAAATAAATAAATAAATAAACAAACAAACAAACAAACAAATAAATAAATAGAAGTGATAACTACTACTTCAGCTACAATGAAAATGAGACAGTTCTTCCTTTTACTACAATCTGGGCATCTGTATCACTTCATTTTAAAAGGGAGTACATTGTATCATTGAGTCAACAATTCTTGTGTAACTTACTCTCATATCCGGTTCAATTTGATCTAGGGTCAAGGTAACAATTATCTGTTTGGGGTTCACATGAACATTAACTTCTAGCTCAGACAGAATACACAGGAGAGGGAGGTGGTGAAGTGTGTGTCCCCAGAACCAAGTGGCTTGTCAGTCGAGCCAAGCTAATTATTTAAACCTTGTTTGGTTTCAGATGCCGACAAAATTAAAAAATATAATAATAAGGCAATGAAATAAGAAGGGATTGTGAGCTTCTTGAGCTATATAATTTCATCATGCTATTTTGATCAGAAAACTATGATTATTCAAATATTAAAATATGAAAATGAAATATGAAAAACGTATTAGGAAAACAATGTCCATTTTCTGGGACATTTTTTATATTGTTTGAACCCTCTGATGCAGTAGCTATCAACTATTGCTGCATATCAGACTCACTTGGTTCAAATTTTAAGGCATGCCAATCCCTATGTCTCACTTTAGGCAAATTAAATTGAAACCTGCTAAGGCCAAGCCATGAATACTCAGATGATTCTAATGTAAACCCATTGTTAAGAACCACTGTTCTAATGGCACATGATACTGGTGTTTTCTAACTCAGATTAAACTTGGATGGGGATAGTCCAGGAAGGAGTGATTTTCCCAGTACATGACTAACACTGCTGGCTACTCTGGCTTTTTGCACAAAGTACATTTTTTAACTGAAGTCAAGTAAAGTTAGTGCCAGTCCCCTGTCATTTCTCTATTATAAGTGACATATCTGCATCCAGTTTTCAATCCCAAACATGTCACTTTTCACGTCATCACTCCATTCCATGTTGCAGAGATCACCCCTGTCAGTTCCCATTCATCTGAAAGGGTCAGCCTACACTTACAACCTGAGGCCCCGCCTGCACCTCTGACAAGGTCTGTCAGATAGCGGCTGTCACCAGGCACAGCACACGTTGGCTCCTGTCAGCTGCCACTTCAGACCATGGTGGGATGGTTGTTAGGATTTCAACTTATCAACCACAACATGTGACAATAGCACTGAAAATAAATGGCAAAGCAAATCACTTGGGGGTATGAGAGATTGTTGGAATTTTAGTCAAATCACCCAGATGTGATTTATATGCCTTTCTTAGCTCTGCCAAATCCCCTCCAAGGCAGAAAGCATACAACACAAGGGCTGAGAGAAAACCTTTAAGGAAGTCTTGCTGAAGGGTTCAGAAAATCATTTCACTGTTTACTTTCCCAGGTAGGCAGTAAAACTGGAACTTGGGAAGGAATCCAAGGGTTGGAAGAGAAGTTACATCTAGAAGCATGTATGCTGGCAACATTTTCTCCATCTTATTTCCTCCCATTGGGGGTGGAGGAGTGGAAGGTATGTAAAAGGTTGTGTAATGACTGTGTATTGTTTTTCTACTTAATAATCTCTATTCCCACAAGGTCTGTGGAAAGTGACATAAAGTGGAAATCAGGAAGATAGTGTAGAAAAAGAATAGAAGGGTACCACTTATCCACGAAAGTGTTTGAGGATAATTGGTACCCTTATCTTGCCTTGAATGACCTTACCTGGAGAAGACAGTCAATGCTAACTCTTGTAGCATCACTTCTCCAAATAACTCATCCTAACAGTTTTGAGAAGAGGGCAGCAGTGATTCTCTCTCTCATCCCCTACTAAATCACTCAAAGGTAAGATCACCCTCTAGGTCTAATCCAAGAGTACAAGAATGCTCTGTTATCAAAGAAGCCATTGTTACAGGAAGCAGAGACTCCACATTAAGAGGTACAGTAATACTTTATAACACTTGAGATATTAGAATATAAACATTTTTCTTTGATTTTCTCAATTCAATATTTTCAAGCAGGTAAGACAATAGAAAAATTCCAGGAATTCCACAAGAATCTCCCACTGACACAGAAGCTCCACATATACTCTTGAGAGAATGGTTTGAGTTCATGTGTACTATTTATTTGTCCACCTAAGTCTTGGTAAAGTTATTAGGTAAATAAAATACATAAAGACAATAGGTTAAAAACAAAAGTGCACTTGGAATGGAAAGTTAAAAATTTAATTGTTCTTTTCTTACAATTATGTCTCTAAACTCACTAAACCGTGAAGTGCTATTATTGCCTTATTGGTCACGTGTCCTCAATCACAAGTATGACACATTGCACACACACAAGAATTCTCCATAAACATTTGTTGAAAGAATAAAAAATGAATAGAATCAGTTAATGAATGAACAAGTATCTGATATGTACAAATAAGATCCCTGGAGTAGCTGGGCATGGTGGTGCACACCTGTAATCCAGTGACTTGGGAGGCTGAGGCAGTAGAATTGCAACTTCAAAGCCAGCCTCAGCAACTAAGTAATACCATATCTCTAAAAAAAGGAGATCCTTAGAGGTGCAAATGAAAATATATAATATTCAGAACACATGTACACAGCATAAGCAGTACATTTGATTAATTTTAGCATTATACACTCATTTATGAATAACTTTCCCAGTAGTACCAAAGAATTTGTTTTAAACAAGCTGTTTCTTGTCACTATTTGGTACTAAGGCACGTAAATACATAAAGCCTGCATATCCTACCTGAAATTGTCAGTGACTCATAAAGAATGTGCAAATGTTATAAAACCAAAAAATCCAACAAAATGTCTTCAAGTTTCAAAAAAAAAATGAAGTTGGATTCAACAAGTATATCTACCCTTCTGGCATATTGGTACAGAAACAAAATCACTAGCCTGTATTTATGGTTCTTTTTTTTAAATAACTTTATTTATCTATTTATTTTTTTATGGTGCTGAGGATCGAACCCAGGGCCTTGCACGTGGAAGGCCAGCGCTCTACCGCTGAGCTATAACCCCAGCCCCTTCTGGTTCTTTTTCAGTGTTCTCAAATAGTGGGAGTTAAGTAGGAAGTTTGCATTGGAGGACAGAAGATGACTTTTCTGTAAGAAATATGGAATGAAGGATGCAGCAGTTCGAGTTGTTAGTTGTATGTACCCTTTTCAAGAGGTTAATTTTGCCATGTGTGCCAAGTCCTATGTGTAATGAAACATACAAAGAAGACAAATGGTGTCCAATATGGTAGCCACTAACCATGAATGACTACTGAGTACTTGAAATGTGGCTAATCTGACATGTGCTATGGGCATAAAATACACAATAAGATTTGAAAGCTTATTTGGAAAGGAAAAAGGAATATAAAATATTGATTACATAGTCATGAAATTATGTTGCCTTATGTTTATTTAAAAATTAATATTTTATGTTTTAAAATTTTAGTTAAAAATTGAAAAGCATATATATTTTTAGACTGCAACATGATGTTTTGATTTATGTATATATTGTGGAATGAATAAATCAGGCAAATTATCATATTTATCACCTCACATACTTAATAATTGTGATGGGAACATTTAAAATCTATTCACTTGGCAATTTTCAGGTATTATTCACTAGAGTCACCATGCTATACAATATATCTCCTGAATTTATTTCTCTTCATCCTCCACTAATCCTAGCTCCTTCACCACCATTCTACTCTATGAGTTTTAAAAAGCTTTCTTTCGGATTCCATGTGTAAGCGAGATCTTGCAGTATTTATCTTTCAATGCCTGGTTTCTTTCATTCAGTATAGTGTCCTCCAGTTTCACTCACATTGCTATAAATGACAACATTCCCTTCTTTTTGAAAGAATCACTGTGTGTGTGTGTGTGTGTGTGTGTGGTATGTATCACATTTTCTTATCAATTTATTAGTCGCTAGACACTTAGGTTGATTCTACACATTGGCTATGGTAAATAACCCTGCAATGTCCATTACAATGCAAATCTCTCTTGAATGTCCTGGAGAAACGTGTGTGCCTAGAAATGGAATGGTTGAACCATATGGGAGTTCATTTTTAATGTTTTTAATACAGTGTGTCAATGGACACATTAATTAATTTGAATCTTCTCTTTTTTTTCTTAGTCTAGAAACAGGTTTGCCAATTTTGTCCATTTTCTCGAGTACCAACTCTTTGTTGTTGTGTTTTTTTTTTTATCTTTTGTATTTTTTTCTAAACCTTTGAGTTTAATGTATTCTTTCTCTAGTTCTTTGAGGTATAAAAGTAGATTTTTTATTTGAGATCTTTTATAAATTTACACATTAATGACTATAATTTTCCCTTTAGACTTGCTTTTGCTATATCCCAGAAATTTTGATATGTTGAGTTTCCCTTTTCATTTACTTTTTTTTTCAGTTTAATTTCTTCTATGATTCATTGGTTGTCTTAGAGCATGTTCCTTAAATTCTAAAAATTTGTGATTCTTCTGTGAGTTACTCATTTCCAGTTTCATATCATTGTCATCAGAAAAGACACTTGATTTCTCTCTTTTTAAAATGTACTACTTATTTTATGGTTTGATATATGATCCATCCTGGAGAATGTTTTATGTGCACTTGGGGAGAATGCATACTCTGCTACTGTTGGATGGGATGGTCTGTATAGTGTGTTAGGTTCATCTGGTCTAAAACATAGTTGGAGTGTACTATTTCCATATTCACTTTTCTGTCTGGTTGACCTCATAATTGAAGTATTCTACTGTTATTGTGTTACAGTCTCTCTCTCTACCTTTGGAACTACTGATATTTTCTTTATATCTTTAGGTTGGTTCTGTGAATCTGAGTATCTATATTCTTAGAATTGTTATATCCTCTCTAAGAATTTACCCTTTTATCATTATAAAGTGATCTTTTTTCTCCTGCACTTTTTGACTGAAAGTATATTTTTTCCTGATATGAGTATAATCACTCATTTATATACTATTTTCATGGAATATCTTTTTCCATGATTTCTCATTTATATAGTTTTGTTCGTAAGGCTAACATGTATCTCTTGTGGGCAGGATATCATTGAATCTCCTTTTAAAAATCCATCCAGGGCTAGGGTTATGGCTCAGTGGTAGAGCACTCTGCTGGCATGCATGAGGCAATGGGTTCGATCCTTAGCACGACATAAAAATAAAAATAAAGATATTCTGTCCACCTAAAACTAATAAATAAACAAATAAATAAATAAATAAATATCCGTCCAGCTACTCAGTCTTTTGATTGGAGAATTTATTCCACTTATATTTAAAGTAGTTATTGGTGGTAAGAATTTACTGTTTCTATTTTCTTAATTGTTTATTGACTTTTTCGTAGTAGCCTTTTCTTTTCCTCCAAACTTACTGTCTTCTTTTGTGATTTGTTGAATTTTTGTAGGGACATGCTTTGATTCCTCTTTCTTATTCTTTTTGTGCATTTTAAAATAAATACAGGTCATTTTTATGTGTGATTATCATGAAGCAGTATTAAAGGTTTAATAGTATAAGCACTCTAATTTAGGCTGATAACACCTTAACTTCAATCAGAAGCAAAAACTTTCAAATTTCTCCATACACATTTTATGCTACTGATGTCACACTTGAATATTTTTACACTGTGTCTTCATTAACATGTTATTATAGCAATAACTATTTTAACTAATATATTTGTTTATGTATATTATATTATAATTAAAGGTGACTTATATACCACCATTACAATTTTAGAGGATTTTCTTTTTATCCTTGGGATCAAACCCAGGGTTTTGCATATTCTAGGCAAGCACTCTATCCTGAGCTACATCCCATCTCTAGAATATTTCAAATTTGATTATGTATTTACCTTTACCAGCGAGTTTAATACTTTCATAAGGTTTCTTGTTGTAATCTAGCATCCGTTCATTTTACCTTGAAAAAAAAAAAACTAACATTTTTTGTAAGGTAAGTCTCATGGTGATGAACTCTCTCAGCTTTTGTTGTTCTGGAATCTATTTTTCCTTCATTTCTGAAGGAAAGCTCTTCTGGGTATTGCATTCTCAGTTGAGAGTTCTCTTTTTCTTTTTTCTTTTTCCAAACTTGATATTTGATACCATTCCTTCCTGGTTTGCAAGGTTTCTGTTGAGAAGTCTGCTGATAGCCTTATGAAGGTTCCTTTACATGACACTGAGTCTCTTATCTCTTGCTGCTTTCAAGATTCTCTCTCTGTCTTTGATTTTTTGAAAATTTGATATCAAACATTTTGGAATATTATTTGGATTGATGTTATTAAATTTTGTCATTCTGTCACATATTCATCTGTTCTAGGATTTCTATTTGGTTCCTTTGTATAGTTTATGTTTTCTAGGGGAACTCCTCATTTTTTTTATTCATTATTTTCCTAAGTTCATTGAGTTGTTTTATTGCATCTCATTAAATTTATTTAAGATCATTTTTGAAGACATTTTTTTCAGGCAATTTATTATCTTATTTCTTTGGGTTTTGTTACTAGAGCTTCATTAGCTTCCTTTGGTGATCCATGTTTGTCTGATTCTTCATTGTCATGTAGCCTTGCATTGGTATCTGTGCATTTGAAGAAGCAAACATCTCTTCTAATCTTTATAAATGGTTAGGTTCCTGATGGATGGGATGAGATTACTTCTGGGATTGTGTTTGAGTGGGAGACACAAGGTTGCTGTTGGGTGTACAGTGGGATCTACAGTTGGTGGCTTGTTACAAGAGTTCTAACAAGAGCAGATACTGACTGTTGAATTTTTGTAGGGCAATGTTTTGATTCCTGACTGTCTACAGGACATTGGTGCATTGATGGCTGACTGTCTACAGGACATTGGTGCATAGGACTGGCACTGGGATAAATGTCTACTTTATAACCTGCATACAGTAGTCCTATTACCAGGTATATGGATAGGTGTGGCTTTTTCCAACATCCTTAGATGTCTCCTATTAGATCACTGGTTATGTTCATGAACCAGAGGTATGCCTCAGACTCCAGCTAAGAGAGGCTAGAATCAAGTCACAGGTCTGCTTCACAGTCTACAGCTGGGCTCCAGGTCTTCAGACCTGTGTCTGAAGTCATAGGTGGGTATTTCCTGATGGATAGGGCATGGAGTTGATTTATAGAGCTATTTTAAAATCCATAATGGACTGCCATCAGCAGGTCAACATATAGAAACACTGCCAGATACACCTCTCTTTAGGTCTCAGGGTGGGCAGAACTTTTCCCAGAGCACATCCCAGAGGGACTGAGGTACAGATCTAAGGCTCCTCTACAACCAATTATGGTGCCAAGTTTAACCAGCCTGTCTTGGATATCCAGATGGTCACGTCTCCTGGTGGGTCCTGGTGTAACTACTCTGCTTCCAGAGCACAGCCAGAAGAGAATGGAGCTGAGCTTCCGGGATCCATCAGGAGATTGCTATGGGACCAAACCTGTTAAGTCTGCCCTAAGACAGGTGTTTCTCCCTTGGGTCCTTTTGGTAAAATATATATCTAGCTGTTAATGGATATTTATTATTTATTTATATGTGGTGGAACCCAATGATACACACATGCTAGGCAAGTGCTCTACCACTGAGCTAAGACCCCAGCCCACTCCCTAGGTCCTTTTGTGAGTTAAGACTGATCTTGGACCACAGATAAGGAAAGTTGATACCAAGTTACAACTTGGTTTAGTGCCTACAACCAAAACAAATGTTGGCAGGCCTGTCTCCTGAGGCAACATTGTATGTCAATCCTCTTCAGCAGTTGGTTTTGGTAGCAGGATCAAGGCCAAACTAGTCTGTAGAAATCTTTCAAAGGGATAGGGCCATTGCAGGTCTGGAGCTGAGAGTATGGTCAGTGGGTGGGTGTGTGTCTGTCCTGAGTAAATGATTCTCCTAGGTCTTGGGCTACACTGGTTTCTCACAAACTCCTTTCTAACTCTCAAGGCCCCATCAAAGGCACTTTTCATACATGGACAGCAGCAAAATTATTGTTGCTATGGAGGGATATTTGTCAGGAATCTCCTATTTCACTATTTTACTGATATCATCCTCTCTTTTTAATTTTTTTTAGAGTGGTTTTAGGAAAATCTAAAATTATATATGTAGCTTACATTAGCAACTCACGTGGTGTCCTCATTATATAATGCTGGTCAAGAGAAGCCATTAGATCAGGAGATACTCCTTTTAGTTATTTTTGTGTGTGATTTTAGTCAGAATATTTATTAGACTTCTATCATGTACTAGGTGTTAGGCAAGATGTGAATTTAATGGCAAGCAAAACAGACCAGTGATACATAATTCAAACTTAGCCTTTAGTGCCTTGAGGTATGTTAGAAAGTTCTTTTATTTTTCATATTTGGCCTGAATCTGTGTTCTGATGGTCACCTCTCATCTGAGCCAGTAATGAAATAATGTTGTCTTCTAGTATGTGACTCCTTCCTGAACTGTGAAGAGAGAGACTTGTAACAAAAGTACTTGGACCCCTATTACATAGTTCTTAGTTTTTCTTCAGAACTCAATCATGGAGTCTGTAGTTACATCAAATAATTATGTAATATAAAAACATGAGTACAAACTGTTAAGTGCTATGACAGAAAAGTACCGGCAGGAATCAGATCTGGCCTAAGAATAGGTTCTATGGGATGAATGTATGTACACCGGGGTTGTGGATTTAGGGAAATGGGGATAGGAAAGAAACATTCTAGGTAGATTCAAAAGGCTTGTTCCTTACCAAATGAACATGCCAACTTCAAAGATTGGGAAGGATGCCATTGAAGCTGCAGTACACAGCAACAGCAGAGGGACAGCTGAATGTGTGGACCTGGCTCTTAAAGGACTTCTAGGACCTGGCTATTCACAATGTCAGTTGCCGACCATCAACACTGGCAACACTAAGGAGCTTGTTATAAATGCAGAATTTCAGGCCCTCGCCTAACTTACCAAAATCAGATGCCTTTTAATAAAAGATTTGCAGGTAATTTCTATACACATTAAATTTTGAGAGAGCTTTATATTAAGTCAATTAAAGATTTTTAGTTTTAATGCTTACAGCAACAGAAAGTCATTGCAGGGTTCTTGTGGGTTGGTGAAGGGATCAAACTTACAAATTTTTAAAAGATTACCCTGCATGAAGAACAGACTGAAGTCTGTAGCCAGAGTAAAAGCTACATAAGTCAGAAAGGATGCTGACACAGTGACGCATGAGACAACGGTAGCGTGGACTGGGGTGAAGATAGTCCACAAAGAGAGAATGAGTAAAACAGAGAGACATCTAGATATTAGATGCATCAGGCTTCCTTGGTGATGAGTCATTGTGCTGAGTGAAAGATGTTTTCATATCTTGATGAAGGAAGACATTTTAAGCTAGGAAACACTGGAGTAGGATTAGACCTGGGGTAATTGGAAAATATCAGTTCAGCTTTGGATATATGGAGTTTGAAGAGCTTTTGAGACAACCAAGGGTAAATTTGAAGAAGAGAGTTATAGAAAAGAAACACACACACACACACAAGTAATCAGAGGTGACTTCTGAGATGGCAATGTGTATTTGACTTTGGGAGTATAGAAGTGATCACCCAGGTAGAGGTGGCCTAGTATGCAAGTCTCAGTTCTGACTCTGCTATAGACTAAGTGAACTTCTAAAAGTTTCCTAATTTGAAAGAAAAGGAAAAAAAAAAGAACAGGAATAATAACAAATGCTACAATGCTACAATTGGAGAAAAATCAATGTATGTAAAAATGCTTTGGAAAATATGAAGTGTATTAAATTGTACTAATATTATTAGTCACATTATCCACTTACAGTGTGAAAAGATATAAAATCAAGTTACTTATTATAAAGTCTCAGTTTTCTCATTTGTTGAAAGAAGGAGTTAGAGGAGATTAGCTCTAAGATCCCTTCCAGCTCAGCGTAAGTCTAAATCTGAAATATTTTCTCAATTCTGCAAAAATGCAATTCTTTCCACCAACCTTGGTTCTCTGGTATAGGGATTAGGTTCCTGATCCTTTTGTAGAAATGTTCAATATCTTAAATTTCCCTGCTCTTTTGAAGTGCATATTCAGGAAATAGAAATGACAATATTACATGTGCTATTTAAAAGCAAATTGTCAAACATTTGTTAAGTGATATGAGCTGTACACTGTGAAAGGCTGAAGATGAGTAATGTTTATAATTTAACTACAGAAATAAAGCTTTAGTGTATAAAACCATGTTTTCAGAATAAAATAACACAATAAATATAGGACTATAGAGATGTCTTTCAACAAAACTTGATCTATTACCCCAGTACTGAAAGTAAAGTTTCATAACATGATACACATACTAATAGGATCGAGGTCAGAAAATTGAGATGTTATGGTCAACCTGAATAGCTCAGCTAAAAAAGGTCAAATTTTTCACATGATGAGAAAAGTTTGGGTGATTTCTCTAGTAAGGGAAATGCCCCATGAAGGCCCCATGTCTACAGAGTACAAAGATAGAAATCTAATTAAAGAGGAAAATTCATTCAGGGACTACCAAGGAATCAGGTTTAAAATAAATATCACATACAAAATAAAGTGAATATTAATACTTGAGTGAACAGATTGAATTAAAAGATATAAGATTATTCAGGAAACCACCACCAACAAAAACAAAACCAAGGTCTAAACTACAAAACCCAACCAAAAATGTAAACAATATACACTTTAAAAAAAAATGATCCAACTGGGCACAGTGGCTCACGCCTGTAATCCCATCGGCTCAGGAGACTGAATCAGGAGGATCGAAAGTTCAAAGCCAGCCTCAGTAAAAATGAGGCACGAGGTAACTCAGTGAGACCCTGTCTCTAAATAAAATACAAAATAGGGCTATAGATGTGGCTCAGTTGCCAACTGTCCCTGAGTTCAATCACCCATACCCATTCCCCACCCCCCAAAAAAAGATCCAAACTATTCTGTGCATTTGCAATTTTTACTTTTCATTTTTCTATTGGACAAGCATAGCAGGTAATATTCTTAACTGAAATTAAGGATGTGAAGATATTTGTACATTATAAATCCAGATACTCATTTAAATGAGAGAACAATATATCGTTAAATATAATTGTTCCAATGGTCTGAACTGAACTCTTTCCCATAATCTTCTGAAATAAAAGTATAGAGACATGACAGAATGGGAAGTGAGGTATTGATCAGCTCTACTAAGGTTCTGTAAGCTTTCTCTCAGGGAAAAAAAAAAAGCCCTGGAGAACAAGGCAGCGTTTTTCATTTAGCAGAGAATTATCTTAACATGACAGTATACACTGATCTCTAACACCAATCTCACATTTCTGAACAAGATTTTCCATCATCTTTCCACGATGTCACAAAGTATAAAACAGCCTCTTCCCATGCAATGAACATAAGTTGGCAGAAATAATTTCTGAATCAAAATCCTATATCCTCTTGTCTACCCCATCAATCATCCTCCATTAACACCTGTCTCCATATTGGAGACTGCAAGGAACCTATATCAGTTACCCATTATTTACCTTTCCCAGGCCTAACTACACTTAGGAAAGTAACTATTCTTTAAAAAAATACATGGTCTAAATTAGACCATATTCTTCTGAGGCATTTTGCTTTGAGGTTCTCTGCTTCAGTTACATATGATGTTTCTCCTAGTATGTGAGTAAGTATCTGTTTCCATCTCTATCTTTCATTTACTTGGGCAATCACAAAGTCTAATTCAGTTCAATATATGTTTACCAATATTAGCTCTGCAACATGATTCTGGGACCAAAGAGTACTCTCACCCTCCAGAGTATCACAAGTATCCTTCAAGACTTTTATGTCCATATAGAAAATTGATAGTACCAGGCTGTCCACCAGAGAAAAAACCTTAAGCCACATGATCTGTAGAATAGGGATGGCAGGCTGGGATGGTGGAGGAAGGCTTAGTGGAAGAGCAGTGCTTTGAAGTGTGAAGAGTGGACTCCAAATATACCAAAAAAATAACAAAGGCAGTGACCAAGGTGAGTTTCCTTTATCAGCTCATTTCTACTCACCTGAAAGCCACGGTCCTCTCCTGCTTGATTTGCTAAAGTGAGCCAGACTACTTTCTTTAGCTAAACTATCTTTCCAGTTACAGCAAGTTCCACCGAGGATAAAGATGAGAATACAAAGTTCTCTCTTCAAAATCAAAACAGATACGCAAGAAAGATCCAAGTCAAAAAAGAAGTCTTTACTGAATTTTCTTTCTTGATTTACCTGCACACACTCACCACAAGCATGCAACCCCTCCTGGAATACCAATGGGTTCTGAGGTTTCCTGGATCATATAGTCTTTCCCCCTTTCTCCTAGTGTTTGATCTCTAAATGGAGTGTGGAGTTTGACTATATATCAATGGACAAAAACAAAAATGCAAAAGAACACAAAAAATGTTTATTGTTTTAAAATGCTGTTGTTTGGTTCAATATTAAAAGTGAAGCTTTTTCTCCTGCTTGTGCCTGCTGCTTTTCATTTCTTTTTTCTCTTTTACAAATAAGCGGCCACCGTAAATTACAAAGTACATGCAAGCCCTTGTGTGCACATGCGAGCAAGTGGGCGTGCGTGCACACACACACACCAAAATTTGGATTCTGCCCTTTCTAATTACAAATCACCACCTGTGGTAAAATTATTGAAAAACAGATGAGCTTTTCATTCCAGCAATAGCCTTAAAACAAGCAGCAGTTCCAACTGCCAGTGTGATGTATAGACACCACGGAGGGCAGATGAGGGATTAATTAGGTCTGTCCTTGCACATTGCCAGGGGAGCACTTCTGTAGAGGTGATTGAAAACTAGAAAGAGTGGCATTAGTCTTCATTGTTGGTTAAAGGCAACAAAAATAAAGATGCAATTGAGTTGACAAAGCTTCAAGGTATGTGGCTGAGTCATTTGGAGGTGTCAAAACGATCAAACTATAATTAATTAGCTAAAGTGCTATATTTAATCCCTCAACTTTAATGAAGAATTCTGCATCCAAGAACAAATAGCACAAGAGGTACCATCGGTTTCTAATATCAGTTAGATTTGGAGGGGGGGTGGTTGTTAGGGAGAACTAAAGTTTTTCTCAGGCTGTAATGATCGACATTCCATGCTTTTAATCTTATTGTCATTTCCCTTTTTCTTATAGAGTACTGGTGCTGTTCTCTGCATTTCTATGAGAGGAGCAATTACAGGCATGCATGATACTCTCCCACCAATATGTAAAGACTTTTTCAGGAGGGAGAAATTTGACTGGGGTCTTTGGCTTTTGGCTATTTGCAGATTCTTTGTAAGGTTTTCCACCAAGTACTGGGTCTACTTTAGATCAGGATTATAGATTTGGCTATAAAATCATAAACCATTCTTAATTAGAATCAGGAAATATTTTATCAAATTCGGAGGGTCCTTATTCCTTATCTCTACAAATATTTATACATGGACAGGACATATGACAATTTCTCTTTTTTTTTCCTGCTGTTTGTAAAGTTTTTGCCTATATTATGAGTTTTACTGGTCCTGCCCCCCAAGGGAATAGATTCTGCTGCTTGCTTTCTGTATGGATGACGGCAGGCATTTAATGATGTCCTGGTGAGGCTCATGATTCAACCAATTCTAAGAGAAGGTAGAACCGAAATGCATTCATATTTACCATTTTAAATATTGTCTATAAATTACTAGATTTCCTTCCTGCTATTAGAATTTGTGTTTATTAGATATAATTTAGTCTATATTAGCTATAATTTTGCCTTTTTCTTAAATTTGTGAAGCATTTTGTTTTATTATAAATTATTACAGAGATGAAGGGGGAAAAAAGTACCTTGTTGTAAAATAAAAGAAACAGAATTGGAAACAAAACAACCAGGATCCAAAACAGCTACTCTTTTTAGCTTTTCAGACTACCCAATTATAAATCACTCTCAGAAAAAAAAATATTGTATAAAAATAGTGTACTCTCTGTATTTAAGGATCTATATTAAAACCTTTGTTTTAGTAACTTTTATAAATAAACTAATATTAGGAATAAAAGGGATTAAACTATTGACAATCATGACAGGGGCAAGTATTAATGCAAATAAATAAATTGATTCATTAAGTAGTGTAGATAATTATTTTCTATCAATATAGTTTTGCTTGGAGCAATAGCATAAAGTAGTACCATCAGAAAGAAATAACTTCTTTTCTCTCTCTTTTAATGAGCAAAATACAGAAGTCATTTTTTTGTTTTTTGTTTTTTTAATCTGAAGGTGAAAAATCTATTCTTGGAAGAAATATATTGTCAGAGAAACACAGAATCTGTCCTCACCAGTAAAGAAAGAAATGCTTCAAATTAAGCATGTTTTCAAAGAGAAATCACTGGGAAGTTAAATAAGGAGCTATCTTGTCCCTCTACACTCTTCTTTCCTTTATTCACTTGTCTTTCTGTAGTCCCCAAGACATTTAGGAATGAAAACTGTCACAAAATTGACTCTTTACCTGTTTCATTAGTATTTGTATTTGGACTGTTCATTTCTATGCAATTATTATCTATATTCAATATAAATCCCTTAGAGATTTGTGATGGTGTATATTTTTTTAAAAGAGAGAGAGAGAGAAAATTTTTTTAATATTTATTTTTTAGTTTTCGGCAGACACAACATCTTTGTTTGTATGTGGTGCTGAGGATCAAACCCGGGCCGCATGCATGCCAGGTGAGTGCGCTACCGCTTGAGTCACATCCCCAGCCCTGTGATGGTGTATATTTTTAAAAAGATAATGTAACTATAAAATTTGTCAAAGTAAGCAAAAGTTATAGCTCAGATGCAAGTGTAGGCAGTGTTTTGTGATCATCTTATGTACCATGCAAACCTTCCAGTGGCTTCCTTTGCTCATGTGACAATTGCAAGCCTAGGGACACAAGTAACTTAAGCATTTAGGGGTGATAATCAGCTCCACAAATCCAGAATGAAGCTAACATGTCACCACATACTTTAACAAGGTTGCCAGGTAATAGTAGATAAACCTCCACCCAACTTAACTTAATCCTGATTCTACATCAAGGATCTGCCAAAATAACACCCCACATACTGAGCTGCTATTTAAACAATGAACCACTTCTATGCTTAAACACCACTTTAGATTTTCAAAGTGTTTTCATAGACCATCTGATCTGATCCTCAAAACAACTTTGAAAGGTATTACTCTGTTTTTACATATCATTCAAAAACAGCCAAAAAAACTTTGCTATCTGCTCTATCAACTAGGGCACATTGCTCATTTCCTTCTATCAATGTCTATTTAAAGGAAGTATGAGATTAAACATCTTGCCTTATTTAAGGTCTAAATGTAACTTGCTTTTATAGTTATTGTTAAAATTATTTGTTATAGGTTAACAGTACTTTGTGAAGTCTTTTTAGGTGTTTATAAATATGTTCTGCTGTTCTTTTATGATTTAAGGAGATGAATCTCTCTCTAACCTGTATGTGACTGAAAATATGAATGGAACATTCTGTCCGAACAGGCAAAGCTTCAATCATCTGTTGAAGATGACTCTGCAGACTGAATACGACTGCTTTTGCTTATAAAAGGGAACTTGTGAGATATATATATATATATATATATATATATATATATATATATATANATATATATATATATATATATATATTTTGTATTGGAGAATGAACCCTGGGACACTTTACCACTGAACAACACCCCAAGCCCTTTTTATAATTTGTTATTTTGAGACATGTTTTCATTAAGTTACTGAGGTTGGCCTCAAACTTGCAGTCCCTCCTGCCTCAGCCTCCCCTGTCTTTGGAATTAAAGGTATGTGCCATCAGGCCCGACTGTGCTATTCTTTTTAGTCAGCAGCAACATCTGTATACACCATTACAGGTGTTTGAAGTGGAGAGCTGATTGGGGAAAGAGATATTTCCAGATTCATTATAGAAACCAAGGAAAGGGCATTGGGGAAAAATATCTGATCAGCTAGTTCCAAATCTGAGAAGAGCTTCCACTCAGGGGAAGTCTTACTGTGGGAACAAGTGAGATGCCTCTTTTTAAATGCAGAAGTGATGGAAACACCTCATTTTCTTGCAAAAAGTGAGTGGTGAGTGAGAAAGAGGGAGAGAAGTTTATAAAGACCTTTCAAAAGAAAGAAAACATTAGATTTTTGCCTGTTTCTCACCTCCTACATCCTAATTTTGCTTGCCTTCTCTCACACCAGTAGCATGGGCAAAGTTAGGGAATCTACAAGCAAAAAACCCAAATATATTTTTTCTCAATCTTTTTGGAGTTAGTTTTTTAAGTAAAACGTAAGATGGTTAAGATCATTGCAAGAGTACTATTTCAGCACAGAGCACACAAGCAAGCAAACAAAATACTTTTAGCAGCATATTTCTGTAGCTGACATGTAACAACATACACCTACGGCTTGGGCAAACTGCCAAAGTCTGACAAAGTTACCTGGCAATCAAGGATCTTTGAAAATACCGGTTACATTTATATGCTTATATATGGTCCAGAACTATGCCTGTATTTGAAAAGCACCAAGTGTTTAGCAGTCCAGGTCCATTGTGACCTGTTTCCTACCATGCTGCAGATTGTGGAGATGAGCCATTTGTCATCCGGTCTCCCTCCATGAGTTATGGAGGCAATTGTACAATAATTTTCTTTGCATATTTGCAGTAATTTTCTGTTATTATCTTGACACAGTCACTCATAATAAAGTTTAAGAGCCAATCAATCTTTGGAGAAAACTGAACCTATTTATTGTCTCAGTGTCCTGAAAGGCACACAGCCCTGGTTTGAGACAGAGCTTCTTGATGTCTCTGATTCCTCCTCCAAGGCTCCAGCACTATTAAATGCTGCATCTCAGAGTTACTAGTTTCCATTTTAGCAGTGTTCCTTGTGGGTGGATTTCTGCAACACCCATTTTGTTTGTGTGTGGATTTTTCTTGGCAATTGCTCTATGATCTTTTTCTTTTTAATCAACAACTGGGCTGTATGTTATTGTGTGTTCCATCTGGAAGACATCAAAGATCAATAGCCACAGAATTTCAGAAACTGTCAAATAAAAACAAACACCAATCCTCTAGTTCCTGTTTCCAAATCCCAAGGTAATAGTAAAGCCCTACACACATATATATCTACAGCCCTTACACAAAATTTGAAGACACCAGAGAGGCAAGTGATGGCTGCAGGTAACTTGGAAGTGGAGTAAACAACACAAATCATAGCCCCTTTGTTCTCTGGGAAAATGCCAATTATTTACCTTCCACTGGTGGTGTTTTCCCAGATGGCTTTGGGAGGTAGGTGGAGCCTCTAGAACACTAGTTGTCAACTGGATAGGTTTTGCCACCCCAGGGGACATTGGACAAAATCCAGAGACATTTCTACTGTCACAATTAGGGGTGCGTTATTGGCATCTGGTGTGTAGAGATCAGAACTACTGATAAACATTCTATGAAGCACAGAACAGCCCCCAAAACAAAGAATCATCCATCCTGAAGTTGAGAAACCCTGCTCTGGATATTTAGGTATGAAAACAAGAATTTAAGTGATCAAGAGAAAGCTTCATTTATCTTCCATAGATTGTTCTCCTTTATCTATGAAATGTCAATTAATAACTCATTGCCGTTAGCAATTTGGATACATCTATTGTGAGGCAATATGGGAAGATGGGATGAACGTAGACAAAAAAAAAATTGAATCCAGAAATGAACACAATGTGAGTTGCAGAGTCATATCGAATAAGCCACTCAAAACTTATCTATTCCCTAGTGATCTCTTTAAAAAATTAAAATCCAGTTTTGAAAATTTATTTCATTGTCATAATTAAATGCTTGCCCAGGTCAATTTGCACACTCAAAACACTTTTTTGTTGTTGTTGTTATACTGGCCTTTGCAGTCCCTCTACTAAAGTAGGGTGAGAATCCTCACTTTATGTGTGGTTGTGATAATAGCAGTTCACACTAGGTAGCAAAATTGGCTGTTTATATGAATCTGAAAAAGTAAGTCCAAATTTTAGAAACCTTTGAGCAAGTGAATGATAACCAATCTTATAATGATTCTTTGGGGATGGAGGTAGAGATGGTGAAAGAGGTAATTACTAATAAAATGTGTACAATGCACTGCATATATACTATGCCCCTGGGCACTGTAGCTCCCTTTATTTCCTTTAATCCATACTATAATTTGAGGTAGATATTCTTTTCCTTTTATTATAGCTAAGGAACCCTAGAATTAGGAAGGATAAGTCCCCCTGTATCAGGACACACATGAGGAGGAGCAAAGTCAAGATTTTAGTTTTGGTTTTGATGATCTGCAACCTGGTGGGGGTCTCATATCAGAGAATTTGAATGCACAGGTGATGGAGGGGTGGTGATGCTTGTCAATCAAGGCAGTGAAAAGTTGGGTTCCAGAGCACTAGAGGTCAGAGCTCTCAACACAACACAGACTCATATAGCTACTGATATAGATAGATTTTTTTCCCTAATATTTTAAATTTCAAATGAGAAAATAAAATCCAGAGAGGAAGTATGATACATATTGTGCCTCATCCCCAAATCCTTTGTCTTATGGATTGTACCACTAATTTGTACCTGGGAATATGTAAAAAGGTCATGCCCAGACAGTTCCTCCCTGTCCAATACTGGAGCAGGTAAAATCAGTCAGCTTCTGTACTGATGCCACTGATTTGAATTTCAGGAAGTGGACCTTTTTCTCTGGAATCCCCTTACTCTTAAGCTGGACAAAGCCTCTGGAATTCTCTTGCTCTTAGGTTAGACAAAGCCTAGGTTAATTTACCTGTAGACCACAGCACAAAGCTATCAGTTTTATATGAGGAACATCAAGGGCTAAATCATAAATACCAATGCATCAGAATTAATTATGATATTTATTTTGCTGCATTTGCCCCTGGACTCTGTGTATTTTCACAAATCTAACAAACAATTTTACCTAGAGTAATCAGACACTATTCAGCCCCTATTAGCCACCATTGGATTTGAACCAGTGACCTCGAGGTGAGAGGCTGCACATCACATTACCAATGCCCCAAGCCACAAGATTCACTTGCTGGCTGTTTCTTTAATGTAATTGCCAACAGCAAGATCAGCAGTGGGATTTCTCCCCAGTATGTGGATCCTAAGGTCTTAGAAATTCAGCAGTGAAGAGCTCTTCTTTTTGCCTTGGAGTTTGGACCTATTAACTAGCAACATTGTTAGAGAAACTGCAGAGGGATAAAAGATGGTGTATAATCAGCACTGTTCTCCTAGAGAAGAAGTAGGATATCAGGTTATAACCATCTGATTTCCTTTCAGACTACTTGATGGCTCAAGTCACCAAAGCCCATGTTAAAGGAAATATTCGAGAACATTAATGATTTGCTGGTACCAAGGGATGTGATGAACAGTTTAAAAATACTGCCCCTCTATGGGAGAAAATGTATTTCTATTAAGGGACCAGAATTGTGCTACGCTTGTTGGAATTTTTGCTTGTGCACAGGAATTTAGCTCGAGGTCTATGTCTGTCACTAGAATTGACAACTGCCTATGGCTCTGCACAATTGAAACGTAGATCTTAAATTTCACATCATTATCCAAATAAAATATATCTGCCAAGGGGGACTGGTATTACACAGTTAGAGGACTGTGATACCAGTTGTCTGATTAACATATTGAGAGGAATATAAGAATTTCTCACCTATTTTCCGGAGGGAGGCTGGCTAGGGAGCTCCTGTTAAAATGGACTAATTGATCAGGCTTCCTTTGCTTAGTACAGAGATGCCAAGCAATGGTCTGGCCTGTGGAGGCAGGGTTTCCCTGTAACATATGTCAGTAATGCAAGAGAAGGGTCAGGAAACAATGCTGACAATTCCTTAATTCCATTTTATGAAAGGGAAGGATGATTAACACCAGCCCCTGATTGCCTGGATCAGAGCAATTGCTCCTGGGCCACAGATTTACTCAGAAGTAGTCTGAAGGAAGACACACACCTGAACTGTCCTTTTTGAAGTTCTTGTTGTAAGATTTGACACCCTGATACTCCTGACTTTGGAGTATTCCTAAAAATGTCAAAGTCCTAGTGTACTAAAATGCACCCCTAATTTAATAAAACAAAATAATTGGCAGTGGTGGTGATTCACTCTAAAAAACATATTTCATAGTTATTAGCATATGTTGTCTCCAATTTTTGTCCTATATTAGGTCACTTGTTTCCTAGGTAGGTTCTCAATTGCAAACTCTGGTGGGCAGATTAATAGCCAAAGGCCATAAGTACATAATTCACAGGTTTAGATCACAGTGAATTCAAGAATCGCAGATACATTTGTTTTTTACAGCTGAAAACAACCAATAGTGCTGCAGCCTTTTATTTTTCCAGATGAGAACACTGGGGGCAAAGAGTTAAAATGACTTATCACCTAAGGAGTTAATGACATTTAAAATGATTTTAAGATCTAAAGACTGGCAAATAACTGATATAATTATCCTTGTGGCAACACAGGGGTTCAGTCTGTCTTAGTTTAGTCTTGTAGGAGATTTCCAGAAGTATCATCTCATAATAGTTTTCATCGGTCTATAATCCCTTTCCCCATTCATTGATGTATTTATACATTGTATTCAAAATAGCCCAGTGCCTTCTTACAGTGGTGGTTCAACTTAAGCTCCACCCTCCTTTCTTCTGCGCCACTCTAATGTGGTTTTGTATCCCTGTAATATGGTTTAGACCTTGCTCTTTTGCATGGTGCTGTGTTCAGATACGGCTTAAAAATGAAAGACTGAAAATTCCAATCTGGCTCTTTTAAGTTACTGTGAGACCAGAGGCAATTCACTCCATCTCCCTCTGCTTCTGCTTCTTGACAGGGAGAGGAAATTCTCATTTACTTCTACAAGTTGTGCTAGGCAGAGATGAACATACACTTCTATACTAGCTACCATGACTTTAAAGAAAAAAAGCAAGCAGGAATGGAGGATATTTTAAAAATCTTTCCTAGTTTCAATTTCTTACTCTGAAAAAAAAAATGACAGTAACACCATTGTCTAGGTGAATTTTAAACATTAAATAAGATGTAAGTAAGACAAATGCACTTGGCATACTGAAGGGCATCTAGAAATACTGTGATTTCTTTCTTTCCATAGTAATTACTTCTACTTCTGGATTCCTACATTATGCATCATCAATGTCTGGACATAAGATACTTTGACAATCTTACCTTAACCAGCCTTAATCTTAACCACTTTGTAAATTCTTGAGGGATTTAGAATTCCATCTCACATGCATATTGTTACTCACGTACATATTCAATATAGTCTTACTTTACTTATCAATGAATAGAGAGATACAGGTGGCGATATTATAGATGAAAACTGAAGAATTAATTCAATGATCCTATTTCAGATTGTGCTAACTATAACACTATAGACTTTGAACTAGTATTAAAATCTGATGAGGAAATTTTTCTCCATGGGCTGATAAGTTATGTTCCATGGGTGGGTTGCCATCTATTTTTAAAATAAAGTTTAATGGGACAAAACCACATCAATATATCTATGGCTTCTTTTTTTTTATTTTTTATTTTTTTTATTTTTTAATTTTTTATTGTTGGCTGTTCAAAACATTACATAGTTCTTGTCTATGGCTTCTTTTTATGCTGCTTTTCTCCCGCTCCAGTACTGAGGATTTAACCCAGGCCTTTGTACATGCTGAACAAGTACTCTACCACTGAGCTATACCCCCAGCCCTGTCTATACCTTCGTTTGCTCTACAACAGCAGGGTTGAATAATTTAGATAGAGAACACATGTCCAGCAAAGCCTGAAATATGTACTAGCTGAAACTTTACTGAAAAGAACCTATGGCATAAATAATATACTATGCCATATTCTACTGTACTACAGAGTTCCTTGTTGCCAAGGAGAAAAGAATATAACCAAAAGGAAAAAAAATAACTCATTCTAGTGGTCTATTCAAATGAATTAAAAATAATGCTTATCACTTTGTCCTTTAAAGGTGATTATAAAATGAAATCTATATGTACAGGCATGTATTGAATTTTTGTAAGACATTTTAGTTTTCTTTGTAACTGGCGAAGCCATGCATAATGTACAAAGAACTGCATCACATAACTTCTTAAAATTCACAAATCACCTTAAATATGTATTTACATCTAGGGACCTTTCAATCAACTAATTTACAATTATATGATACCACTATGCCTATTTGTGTGTAGTGAAAGCAGGTAGAACTGAAACTTTCAATTGCTTTCACTTGCCAGGATTCTGTAAGACTGGATTTCAGGAGCTGTGTCCTGATGGTTGCTATTTACAAGGCTATGAGGAAGAAGTTTATTGAATTGGGACAATAAAACAGACTCTGTACACAAGCATAGACTTTGTTTACTTCGAAAGCTCACTGAGTGTCATTTTTATTTTCGTTCTAACCTTGGGGATTGCTTAACTCCCTAGAGAAATGTTGGAGAGGTAGGGGCTATAAAGAGTTAAAAGAAAACAGAGAAAGTGAGAATTGAGAGAGAACTCCAGTCCCTCCGGCTCTCTATTTACTTTGCTTTAAAAAAAATTTCCCCTAGTCTTTACTGAGATTCATCAGTACTTTTTGAAATCATAAGTGTATTACCCTGCTCAGGACCCAAAGAATTTTATAGTACATACAACTTCCCTGTGGGTCTTAAATTTAGTCTGATCAGTATTCATCATTCCTGTAAAGAACAAACAAAAACATAGTCCCAGTGGGAAGACAAAGAATCTCAAGCATGAATTGGACTCCTTTTGTTCTTTTACTCTCTCCTTCCCTTGAATCCATAACCCAGCTCTGTCAAAGCCAAATAACTAGCAAGTGACGTGAAACAATAAAGCATTAGCCATG
This sequence comes from Marmota marmota marmota, assembly GCF_001458135.2. Classification (NCBI taxonomy): domain Eukaryota; kingdom Metazoa; phylum Chordata; class Mammalia; order Rodentia; family Sciuridae; genus Marmota; species Marmota marmota. The sequence continues at coordinate 18,324,596 of NW_025999982.1, forward strand.
TGAAACTTCCCTAGGAAAAGGAAAGTAGAGAGGCTAGGAACAATATTGAATTATTTTCCAGAAACCCTTTAAAAATATTTTTAAAGCCATGCCATTACAGTGGAACAGAAGAAAGGGCAAGAATGAAGCCAATACATTAAGGATTTGAAACAGTTACAGATTTATGAACTTAATATTGATTTTAGCAATACTGCCCTACTATCATGTGCATTTCCTTTGAGTTATTACTAAAAGAGTGAGAGAGAGAGAGACCTTATTGATCAATATACAAAGAATTTGGCAACACAGTCGTTTGCTTTGCCAACAAATTAATTGAAAGATGGAAAAAAAAGAAAAATCCAGAAAGCCTAATTCACTTTTCCTGATTGTGTTTTAATAAAAGCCATTTCCTCCATCCAGAGATGAAGAGCATAAGACAGCTCCCGTCATCTCTGCATCTCCCCTGTCCCTCACTTCCCACCACTAGCTGGGTGAAGAACCCAGTGGAGTAAGCGTGGATCCAAGGATATTAGAGAATGCAAGGATCCTACAGCTACGCTAAGAGCTCATTGCAGGCCACCATCTTTCCTTCAGAATCTTTAGGTAACTATTTGAATTTCTAAGGCATCTTGGGGAAATTCCCTACCCTTCTTTAAATGACTAATTGATTATGTTGATGAGTTATGTTCATTCAAAAATTCAGTTTTCATTTTTGCAGCCTTCCACTTCAGGAGCTGGGTGCTTCCTTCCTCTCCTAACTGACATGGAGTCAGAGCCCTGTGAGAAAGATCTCCAGTGCTGTCTGAGCTGGTGGGAAGAAGGTTCTAGATGGGATCCTTGTATTTCTCACAGAATGGACTAAGCATTCCAAAGTGCTCCAGAAACACAACTCGAAATTTGTGGACTGAAACGAAAATTGGACTCCTTATCATTTCATGTATTAACCCAGTTTCTGTCATAGTTGTATTCATATAATATAGAGAGGTACAAGTACCAAGTTGTAGCTTGGAATGCTACAAAATGTGGCACTGGATGGGAATTCAGATTACCTGATATAGAATTCTGTGCTAAGTGGAAGCTGTGGGATGGTGGACATCACTTGAATTTTCTAAACCTTAATAATTTCCTGGTCTATAAAATGAGGATAATACTCTCTTTTCTCATAGTCCTTTACTGTGTAAAGTTGTCACATGGAGAGCATGAAGAATGAACATAAAGGCATTTTGCAGACAGTAGGTCTGGTGCTAGATGAAAACAAGGATGGGCTGTTCCATTCTGTTTTATACAGTGACAGTGGCGTGACACTGATAGAGGCTGCAAGGGCACTGAGTCCTGGCTGTGAGTGGTGTCATGACTTTAACAGATCTTCCATAAACAGGCCTTCCTCTTCAACAGAGACTAAATTTTCAGTACTATTTACTTGGGATAAATGTGGGAGAGGAAAGAATGATTTATGAAGTTAGGCTCTTAAGGCTTTTTCTAACATTCCCAACCTTGATATATGAAAAAATATGGTGTTCACCAATCAGGAAAAATGTAAATTTATTTCAATCTTATCTTATAAGAATTTGTCTCATACTTGATACATTTTAAATATTTTTAAGTGTGCAGTGTGTGTTCTGCTATGGCTTCCACAGGAGAAGAGCTATGAATATGATCAATGGCACAGTCATCACAGTCATATAAAACTAAGCTGAATTCAGAGATTATGCGACTCTTCATAATTTTTTTAAGAAAAATTTCCTGGAATTTGCAATTAACTTTATATATAACCCATAAAGTAAAATTAAAAATATGAAGTCCTGAGATAAATTTGAAAGAAGAACATTGAGGAGTTGAGATGAACAGAGTCATAAGATATATATTCAGTGAGGTACATTGCCCAATTAACTAAACATAATTTTTTTTGTTCTTGTTCAGAAAGACTGGGCCTCTGAGTTCTCTATTTTTCCCAAAATAAATGCAGCATAAAAGACTCCCTCCCGCCCCCACCCTCTGATCTGTGCTCCAAATATTTAAATGAACTAACAAGTTTCAAGAGTTCTGGGTCTGGCTTTATAATGAAACTAAATGAAACTTTGAACTTTGAGGCAACTATGAAGTGGCCCTGAAGATAGCAACAGGAAGCCCAGCTTCCTAGGAAAGATCTGAGAGGAAAAAAAGTCGAGAGTGTTTGGATATGTAATAAAACCACCATATCACTTGAAATAAGCTAAAGAAATTGTACAACATAATTTGAGGTTTTATTTGTTTTAGAAATTTTAGAATTTTTTGGCCAATACAGAACTGGAAACAAAGAAAACAAACACATTGGGATGACTGAACGTCAATGACATTTGAACTGCAGCACTTTCTGAAGAGACAGATGCCACTGTCACATGCACACAATCTGGGTCTCCCTGACAGCCCAGTCTGTCCCCACCAATCTCGTTTCACGCTGCCCCTCTGCCAGAGATTTAGGACACACTTTACAAGTCCATGAACCTAGTGGGAAGCATGCCTAACTATCAAATGCAAGGACAGTGAGTTTCAGGTCCGGTGTTTATCAAATTAAAATTACATAGAATCCTTCTACAATCTCCAGTCAAGTAGCACAATGTCAATAATCTAATTAGAAAGGTTTGCCCTGGGGTTGCTTTTGAATCTGAACCCTGATAAGTCGTAACTAGCATTAAGTCTTTTAAATTAAAAAAATGAGTCCAAAAATATGTTTTAATAATGTGGAAATTCACAAAATTCAGAAAACTGAGTAACATGTAGATGAAAAGCCAGTCTGCACAGCATGTCTTAATTGTACAAAACTGGCTTCAAGATTTAGAATTTATTATATTAATGCAGTGACCAATGAGATCTGATCTCCAGGTAAATCAAGCATATAGAATAATAGGCACTGATTAAAATCAAGGAAGGGGTATAACTATTTTCCTGGAATGTATAGCTCAAAAGTAGAATATAATTATTATATATTCTTAATACAGGTAGCATCAGAAAGCAACAAAATTAATAATAAGCTTATTGCAATATAGTGAGTCATTTTCATGCTTTTCACTGGGGACTTTACATTCATTAAATTACATGACTCTGAAAAGTAAGGATTCTAGGTGGTTTTGTTGTTGTTGTTGTTGTTGTTGTTGTTGTTGTTTTGTTTTGTTTTGTACTAGGGATTGAATCCAGGGCCACTTTACCACTAAGTTACAACCTTAGGGTTTCACTAAATTGCTGAGGCTGAATTTGAACTCACAATCCTCCTGCTTCAACCTCCCAAGTGAAAACCACTGTGCTTGACACAGTAGGGATTCTTAGTCACAGTTTAAGGATAAAGAAAAAAATTATTAGTAAGGTTAAACATGTTCAAATTTCCCTAGGTTGCAGATTGCTAACTTGAGGGTAAAAAATAAAGGGGGGGGGAAAGGATCAAATACACAAAAACAATATAACAGAAATCAGTTTTCTTGACAATAAAATTAAAATTACTTTATATCTTACTTTATATCACCTTCATTTTTTTTCACCTTTCATTCTTTTACTCTCTCAATAAATGTCCTGATTTCCAACTCTGTCTTTTATTGCGCTAGACTGAGAGACCCAGCAGAGAGAAACAGTTTTTGTTCTGTAGAACTTAGTGTGTTGGGAAATCAAACACATGAACTATTGATAATGAACAGCACTCTGCTTATACTCTTAAATCATAAGCCAAATTCTCTCATACACCAAGAAAATTAAAAATATATACAACTATTTGGGGATATGAAGAACATTTCTTCTGCTTCTATCCAGGTAATAGTCTCACCACTAAGAGCTTAAAGGAACATGGGCATTGTGAAAATAATTAGAATGAGAGAGGAAATTTCTTCATACTTCCTGGCAAGGCTGACCTCTGAAACTGATGCAACAGATAGATGGAGGGGTTCTGTTCCCAGCGGTAATAAATTAACTTTCCATAAAACTCTAGCATGTGATAACTTCACATAGATATCATCAGAGAGGTTTATCTTAGATTAATACGACAAAAATATTCTAGACTCATAAAAGGTAGTAAGTAGTAAAGGAGTAAGCAAGCCATTCTCCATGTCTTTGATATTGCGCTCTTCAGTGTTTCTTTAGGAACACTGATGAGTGTCCTGGTGATGACCTTTGGCATGCACACCACCAATCCCTCACTTATTTGTTACTTTCTGCGGATGGATGGGGAGAAAACTATTTTGGGTGGATGTTGGCATCAGCACCTCAGTCAATATCGAGCTCTATGAGTCCATGCTGGTTTTGTTCATCACTGTCTATGAAATTTGACCCAATCTCAGACCCATGCCAGACATGTAATGTATATTAGATGAATGAAGAAGTAATTTGATGAATGTGATGATTCTTTCCCATTTTTCATGACAGAACAACCTATTATTATGTTGTTCTGTTTTTAATGGCAGAAATTCTTTTAGTTAGGTGGGAAATTGATAATGTCTCTAGTTGAAAATAATAAAAGTGTTAATAACAAATGAATTGTTCTGAAATCAACTCTCCCTGACACCCATATATTTCTATATATAATATAAATATTTATTATAATTCAATATGAAAGAAATTCTTTAAAATGTTCTCGTTTTCTGGAAAATTGAACTCAGACTTACTTTGAGTATAATTAAAAGTGAGGTTTCACCTTGTTTTATGTCAAAATCATTATACCAGAAAATAGCTACAGCAGTATCCTTCATAGACTAATGACACTAGGATTATTACTCATTTTTTATTAGAAAGGATTTGTTATTAGGAACAATATTTTTTCTTATACTAATAGGATGCAATGACTCCCCTTCAGGAGGCAAAAGAAGTTATTGTCAGGAGACCCATGGATTCCTAATGTCTTCTATTTTTTTCTCATTATTATAATTTTTAAAAATTCATTCAAGCTGGGCCTGATGGTGCATGCCTGTAATTCCAACTTCTTGGTAGGCTGAGGCAGGAGAATCACAATTTCAAGGACAGCCTGAGCAACTTAGTCAGATCCTGTCTCAAAATAGATGCAAAAAGGGCTGGGGATGTAGCTCAGCAGTAGGTTAAATCCCCAGTACAGTGGGGGAAAATAATCAGCTTTCTCTATCTATTTGCATGTCTGTTTTTGCTATTTTCTTAATGTCATTCTTGATGTATGCTATCTCCAGTTCACTCTGCTTATGTCTCTTGAGCCCCTTTTCCCCATCATCTTCATCTTGAGCTACTTCCTCACCATGTCAACTCACCATGTCAACCCTAACAATCAACAAAAGACAACTAAAAGCTTGCTCATTACTCATGGAGACCTGATGGTTTGCTTGTGCTACCCAGCAACTTAAAAACATACAGCACACTCATCCCCATAAACCCACAGCAGCATTTTCACTACAGGATGAAATCCTGAAACATTTAATTATCTTGAAAGCAAATGGTAATTAAACACTTTTCCTAACACTGGGAAGCTGGGGTGCTGGAGGAAAGAAAGCTAGGGATTGGAATCCATTATGTGGCTGAGGCTTCTGTCTGTTCGATTTAAGCAGATTGAAGCTGAGGCAGTCACACATACCCGCCTCAGGTAAGAGAGCGCAGTGTTCCTGTGGGGTTATCAAACCGGCCAGGCCTTGAAGGCAGAGCAAAGCCCTTCCAGTGGGAAGTTCTTCCTAAGTGCTTGCATGGCATCCACGGGATTATCCCACCCCACTCACACATCATCTGGCTTTAAACTTCAGGCCCTCTGGCAACGAAGAGACGAAACATTCTATTCGTCCCCTCCTCCCTCTTATCCCTTGGTTCTGCCTTTCCCATCCTGTTTCCTAGCAGCCGCTGGCTGAGGCCTGCCCTTCTCTGCCAAGCACCAGGCTGGATTAGCTGCAAGCCAATAGCTGGGGGTCAGGATTAAGAGGCCAGCGTGCACTTTAATACAAGCTGCCTATAATTAATGGCATTATTAATAGCTTGACTGAAAAATTCATTAAAAAATCCATTAAAAATAAATACCCTTTTACAAAAGGCATTGCCTTGGGTAAGAAAAACAGAAAAAAAGATAAAGGAAAATTGATTGGTGGCTTTCAGTTCACAGAAAGACAGACCATAGTTCAAACTGATTAAAATTGAACATTTTAGATTAAGCACCCATGCCAAAATATTCTCTGTAGTTACCCAATATGAAAATATTATGATATGTCACCTATTTATATTTTTATGTTACAAGGGTTGGGATATAAGATATACAGGTAACTTTTTGAAATAACTTCTCCAAATGAACATTCTTGACCCTCTGTAATAGCAGAACATCCCATGAAATGCTAGTTAACTGTGTTTGATAACTCAGAGCCTCAATTGCAAATGATCTGTCAAGAGGTAGGCGACACCCCGCAAGTTCAAAAATTTTTCCTGATTTTTAGCAACTCAAATTTTGGCTGTGCCTAGTAGCACAGATCTTCTTTCTTTCTTTCTTTTCCCTTTTCCCTTCTCTCTCTCTCTCTCTCTCTCTCTCTCTCTCTCTCTCTCTCTCTCCCATCCCCACCACAGTTCTCCTTCTCTGTATATCTGGCTCTGTAACTTGGAATCGATCTTATTGAGTTTTGCCTCAGCCCAAGTAAACAGTGTTGATGGGGATTGGAATGTCTGTGGTTCAAATGTTTGTTCAGACAGAAGAGTGGCCATGGAAAGGGAAAGTCTTATTCTACTTGGGCATGCAGCTTTCCCCCTGATTTCTCCTCTATAAAGGTCTGTCTGTGTCGATACTAAATCTGATCTTTTGGGTCAACTTTGCTCTGGGTCTAATCTGCTCATTGGTGTGAGATGAACATTGTCTTCCAGAGGTACAGGCGACCACATCCTCCCAAAAAAAGACCCCATTCATGAGAGCATTTGCTGGAAGAGAGCTTTTATTCACTTCACCTGTTATGTTGTGCCTATAGAGCACAAAGCCAAGTGGAGATTAGGCAATTATCTGGTTAATAGGATCAACATAGACAAGAAGTTCATTCAATAGGCATTTCTGACTGCACACCACGCACAGCTCAGCCCTCGATGCGATGAGAGGCACAGGGTGGGGAGAAAACACGCTGCTGCTTAGTTCATAACGCAATAAAGGAAATGAGACATAAACACAGCCAACAACTGACATGCAATTTACAAGCAAGGGCAGAGTTGGATGAGATTCTGTGCATTAGAATCTGGACTGTAACCCGTTAAACATTATAGGAAGTGGTCATGCCAGGGTAAATTTCTCAGAAAAAGCGAATCACTGTCTCTATTTGTTCAGAGATCTCCAATTCACTCCTTTTACCCCTGATTAGACAGTACACCACGCTCTTTTTACCTTTTAAAATGCGTTAAATCCCCTTTGTTGATAATATAGCAAGTTCCCACAATTTATACTGAAGATGGCATTTAATTCCTAGAAATATTGAGAAACTTGTTTTTTTTTTTTTTCAATGTGGCACTCACAAAGGCACTCACAGATATTATGTTAAAACTCTGGCATTGTTTCAGTTCTCACTTTTCCTTCTTTAATCACCATTTGGAACAGAGGTCTTTAAAGTTTTCAGCCCAGTGTGATAGATATTAACAGAGCAGTGAACTTCCCAGCAGAGAGATACTGATTAAAAAAAAAAATACCCCTGTTCTTTTGATTTCCACTTTTGTTGTCCATAAAACATGTCCCTAATTAGCAATGTGCTGAGTAACTTCCCAAATAGAATATGTTAATGGTCCAACCAGCATTTCCCAATCTCTTCTATTTTCTTATGGCAAATTTTCAGTACTGTGAGATTCTGAAACTTGGGGGATGAGGTGCTCTTGCCTACTTCTTAAGAGCATGCTATCCTCAACTTGCAACTTTTATTTCTATGAAAACATCTATTCCTGATTAAAAATGTCTAATTATGTTGTTTGACTATTCCATCCAAATATATTCAATATATTCAATTAATATATTTCTGAACCATTTACTAATGGAATCAAGCAGCTGACACATGCTGGAGACAGGTTGCATCTAGGCAATAGAAACAGATGGATGAGTGGGGAGATGGGAGCCCAGGATAAGAGAGGCTCTGCAGAAAAGAATTTGGATGGTAGAGGAAGAGCACACAAGGAGATGATGTCATTGTCCCTCCTTGTCACTTAGCACCTGACAGTTTCTCCATCAGGTAAGTTAGGGGTGATAGGAAAGGAAGATCTTACAACTAGAAAAATTAGACCCAGCAAAGGCTGATAAGGTTATAGCTTTTTTTTCTTCAAATTCTAAAATTCCACATGTCTGAGTCAGCTAGGAAGTTTACCACATTTCAAGCACTTGGTCATCTACTTCAACCACAGAGGAATCAAATTACAAATACGAGATGGTAGGAACATATACAAGAGGTGAAGAAAAAGTGGCAAGGATTAGGAAATGAAATAAGGCATTTCAATAAAACAACCATTAATCCTTTTCATCTCCAACAAGGTGAAACTGAACCCAGAACGGAGGATTTAGACAGATCTCAGACCAGATTCTAGATCATTCATGCCTTCATTTAAGAAATTATTATTGAGAATGTACTAGATATTGATGACTATTCTCAGAACTGGGAATATAACACAAAAATCATGTCTTCATGAAGTTTATTTTTATGTTTTATTAGTGCATTATAGTTAAACTTAATAGTAGAGTTCATCTTGATGTAATCATACATGAATGGAATATAATTTGCTCTATTTCAGTCAACAGTATTTCTATTTTTCTTCCTTTCTGCCTTCCCTGTTCCCTTTCCTTTTCTGGTCTTCCTTCTGTTTATTAATTGTTTTTAATCGGTAGTTTTTAGATATACATAAAGGTGAAAATCACTATATAATATATTCATGTGTGTACATAGCATAATTTGGTGAATTTCATTCCACAGTTTCTCATTTATCCTATCTCTTCTCCCTCCCCTCTCTTCCCTTCCTTTACTCCATCAATCTTCCTTCTATTTTTATGGAATCCCCTTGTCCCCACTTATTTTGCTCTAGCTTCCTCATGAGAGAGAGCTTCTCACATTATTCCATGAAATAGAAAGTGAGGGGACACTCCCAAATAAGGTTCTGTGAAGCCAGTATCACCCTGATACCAAAACCAGGCAAAGGCATACCAAGGAAAGAAAACTGCAGACTAATATCCCTCATGAACATAGATGCAAAAATCCTTAATAAAATATTGGCAAGCCACATTCAAAAACATATAAAGAAGATAATACACCAAGATCAAGTGGGTTTTATCCTACACATGCAAGTTTGGTTCAACATGCATACATTAATAAATATAATTCATCACTTAAACAGAATTAAATACAAGAATCACATGATCATCTCAATACATGCAGAAAAAGCCTTCAACAAAATCCAGCACCCATTTATATTAAAAATGCTGGAGAAACTAGTTATAGAGGGAACTTACCCGACATGATAAAGATTATATACAATGAACTGAAGGCCGATGTCACACTAAATGGAGAAAAACTACTATAAACATTTCCTCTGAAATCAGGGACAAGTCAAGGATGTTTACTCTCACCATTCCTATTCAATGCAGCTCTTAAAATTATAACCAGAGTGATCAGGTAGGAGAGGAAATTAAAGGGATATGAATAGGGAATAAAGAAATCACATTATCTATTTGTAGATGACATGATCTTATACCTAGAAGACCCCACAGAACTCCACCAGAAGACTGCTAGTGCTGATAAACAAATTCAGTAAATAAACAGAACACAAGGTTAACATACATAAATCAATGACATTCCTGTATTCCAATAATGAAGCTGCTGAAAAAGAAATCAGGAAAATTATTCCATTCACAATAACCTCAAAAAATGAAATTAAATATACTTGGAAGTAAATCTAACCAAGGAGGTGAAAGACTTCTACAGTGAAAACTACAGAACACTGAAGAAAGAAATTGAAGGATTGCTTTCACTGTCCTGGGCCTTTTATTTTCCAAGTGAATTTCATGAGGGCTTTTTATATTTTCATGAAGAATATCATTGGAATTTTTATGGGAATTGCACTGAATCTACATAGTGCTTTTGGTAGTATAGCCATTTTGACAATATTAATTTTGCCTATCCAAGTATATGGGAGATCTTTCCATTTTCTAAAGTCTTTCTCAATTTCTTTCTGTTATGTTCTGTAATTTTCATTGTAGAGGTATTTCACCACTTCTGTTAGATTGATTCCCAGGTATTTTATTTTATTTTATTTGAGACAATTGTGAATGGGATGATAGTTTTCCTAATTTCTCTTTCAGTTTATTTATCATTGGAGTATAGAAATGCAATTGACTTGTGGGTGTTAATTTTGTATCCTGCTACTTTGCTGAATTCATTTATGAGTTCTAGAATTTTTCTGGAAAAGTTTTTTGGGTCTTATAAATATAGAATTATGTTGGCAAACAGAGCTAGTTTTATCTCTTCTTTTCCTATTCAGATCCCTTCTATTTCCTTCTTTTGCCTAATTGCTCTGGGTAGGACTATACTGAATAGAAATGGTAAAAGTGGGCATCTATATCTTGTTGCAGTTTTTAGAGGGAATGCGTTCAGTTTTTCTCCATTTAGAATGACATTGGCTTTGGGTTTGTCATCTATAGCTTTTACAATGTTGGGGAATGATCCTTTTATTCCTATTTTTTTCTAGTGTTTTAATCATGAATCAATGCTGTATTTTCTCAAATGCTTTTTCTGCATCTATTGAGAAAACCATGCAATTCTTGTCTTTAAATCTATTGATGCAGTGAATTACATTTATTGATTTCTGTATGTAGAACCAAACTTACATCCATGGAATGAAACCCACTTGGTCATGGTACACTATCTTTTTAATATGTTATTGTGTGCAGTTTGCTAGTATTTTATTGAGAATTTTCACATTTATGTTGCTCAAGGATATTGGTCTGAAGTTTTCTCTCTTTGATGTGTCTGTCTGTTTTTGGTATCAGTGTGATATTGGCTTCATAGAATGAGTTTGGAAGGGATCCATCCTCTTCTATTTGTGGAATAATTTGAGGAGGATTGCTATCAGTTTCTTCTTTAAAGACTTGGTAGAACTTGGCTGAGAATCTATTGGGCTTTCTTTGTTGGTAGGCTCTTACTGACTTCTTCAATCTCCTTACTTGAAATTGATCTGTTTAAATTTTCTATAACTTTCTGATTGAATTTGGGTAAGTAATATGTCTCTGGAATTTACTGATGGCTTCAAGATTTTCCAGCTTATTGGAGTATAGATTTTTCAAAATAGCTTCTGATTGTCCAATGTATTTCAGTAGTATCTGTGGTAATATCTCCATTTTCATCATGGATTTTAGTAATTTGCAATTTTTCTCTCTTTTGCTTGATATGATTGGCATTATATTCTAGAATGATTATTCTTATAGCATTATCAAGAGTGGAAGTTGTGCTATAGAGATGTGGACATTGGTTGATGGTCCAAAGAAATAATTCAGGAAAGAAATCATGTGGGTTTGAAGTAAGGTCCTATGAATGACAGTAATAATAAAAATAACAATCAAAGTAATAATTAAGATAGTTAACAGATAGGATAGCAGGGTGTTTTTGAGGGCAATGGAGGACTCAAGGTAACTAACAAGATACCTGGTTTAATCAGACTTAAAAATTAACTAAAACAATGAAGATCAGATTTGGGGTGAAATGATAAAATTTTCTTTCAGTAGCTCAATCCTGAGAGATCTGTGTGACATACTCAAGGAAATGGCCATTGGGCAGCATGGACATATGTAGATCCAGAGAAATAAGAGATGTGGTTAAACTCAACACTTCTTTTTTTGATTCTCATGACATCTTGATCATATCTGTTGATAGTTGACATATTGCCCATTTGGTATCTGTACTATTGAAGAGTCAAGTCTTTTGAGAGTGGCAACCATTTCTCCTTCATCTTGCTGTCTTTCTTGCAGGACTCCTCAGTCACTGTGACACTCAAATGGAAGAACATAGAGGAATAACTCAAACCTTTTCCCCTTGGAAAAGTATATTCAAGGTGCAAATAATAAAGGTGTTTTTATTAGAAACTTTTTTGAATATTCTTTGTGACAACTTTTTTTTTGGAAAGTATTTTCAAAAAAAGGGCTTGCTATATGCAAGCTGAGATCTTGCCATCTGACCACTCTATTCACACTGGTTGAACAATGACAGGTACAAAATGATTGTTCAAATGGATAGGTGCTGAATATATGAACAGACATCACAGTCATCACGCTACCTATTTTCTAAATACTGCCACATAGCTAGTTAGAGCACCTGGCTAGTAAAAAGTTTTTAATTTCTTCATAAATTAAATTAATGAATGTGTGTTTGTTATAGTCAAAATATATGATCTTATCTTGTCAGTACAAATTCTGTGTCAAAATAAGCTCAGTTGGTAGAGTGCTTGCCTTGAGTGCATAAGGCCCTGGGTTCAAGCTCCAGCAGATAAATAAATAAATAAATAAATAAGTCAACTTAAAGGGTGACACCATCTGTCTAATATCACATTATTGGATCATAAAATGGACTTGTATTTTACCATTCTGTTAGAGAGTCTCTGAATCTAGACAGCTAACCATATGTTTTTTGTCCCTTTCAAGCTTGGAGCTAGGAAGAGACATCTTCATCTAGACGTACCATAAAGTCACAGTCTTCTACAAACTATAGACAGGAGAAATACTATCTACCTTCCACAGTGTTAGGGGTCTCGACTAAAGCCCCTTTCCCCTGTCTTAATTCTTGGAGTTCACAAAAGTAGTTTCAATGATTTTTCAGATTTTCATATGTCCTATATGCAATTTGCATTCTCAGCCCAAAGCAATTATGAGTCATTTAAGATGTTACTATGAATTGATAGCTAATACTTAAATGAAAATTTTGGATGTAGAAGGAGAAAAGAAAAGTTGAGAGGGAGAACCTGAAAAGAGAAAGTGCAGCAGGTGAAGCCAAGACACAACTCTGAAACCCAGCGTTTTCCTTCCAGTAGAGTCAAAGTAAAAGGCACCTCGTACAGAAACAGACCCAACCTTCAGGAACTCCAGGCAACCCTCAGCTGATGACTTTGGGTTTTCCTTTTTAACACTCTAAATGTTTCAAGAAAATATCTCTTCACTTCGCCAGTAATTTCTGCCAAAAAGTTCACTGTTACCTACTGGACACCGAGTTTTGGGTACTTCTTGGAATCTCAGCTCAAGGATTCCCGGCTGCAAAATGGTAAGGGAAGGCTCTGCTTGAAGCTAGAGGTAACTTCCTCTGCTGAATAAGTCATCTCCAGGATAAAATTGTTCTTTTTGTAAAAAGATTATAATTAGTAAATATTTATTTCATAAAATTAATGGATTTCACTGTGATATTTTCATACATGTTTAAAATGTGCTTTCATCATGTAAGATAAAATTCTTTTTTTTTATTGGTTGTTCAAAACATTACAAAGCTCATGACATATCATCTTTCATACATTTGACTCAAGTGGGTTATGAACTCCCATTTTTACCCCAAATACAAACTGCAGAATCACATCGGTTACACACTCACATTTTTACATAATGCCATATTAGTGACTGTTGTATTCTGCTACCTTTCCTATCCCCTACTATCCCCCCTCCCCTCCCCTCCCATCTTCCCTCTCTACCTCATCTGTTATTGTTCAATTCTCTCCCTTGTTTCCCCCCCTTTCCCCTCACAAACTCTTATATGTAATTTTGTGTAACATTGAGGGTCTCCTACCATTTCCATACGATTTCCCTTCTCTCTCCCTTTCTCTCCTCCCACTCATCTCTGTTTAATGTTAATCTTTTCCTCATGCTCTTCCTCCCTGTTCTTTTCTTAGTTGCTCTCTTTATATCAAGGAAGACATTTGGCATTTGTTTTTTAAGGATTGGCTAGCTTCGCTTAGCATAATCTGCTCTGATGCCATCCATTTCCCTGCAAATTCCATGATTTTGACATTTTTTAGTGCTGCGTAATACTCCATGATATATAAATGCCACATTTTTTTAATCCATTCATCTATTGAAGGGCATCTAGGTTGGTTCCACAGGCTAGCTATTGTGAATTGTGCTGCTATGATCATTGATGTGGCAGTATCCCTATAATAGGCTCTTTTAAGATCCTCAGGGAATAGTCCGAGAAGGGCGATAGCTGGGTCAAATGGTGGATCTATTCCCAGCTTTCCCAGGAATCTCTATACTGCTTTCCAAATTGGCCTCACCAATTTGCAGTCCCACCAGCAGTGTACAAGTGTACCCTTTTCCCCACATCCTCGCCAGCACTTATTGTTGTTTGACTTCATAATGGCTGCCAATCTTACTGGAGTAAGATGGTATCTTAGGGTGGTTTTTATTTGCATTTCTCTGACTGCTAGAGATGGTGAGCATTTTTTCATGTACTTGTTGATTGATTGTATGTCCTCCTCTGAGAAGTGTCTGTTCAGGTCCTTGGCCCATTTGTTGATTGGGTTATTTGTTATCTTACTATTTAATTTTTTGAGTTCTTTGTATATTCTGGATATTAGGGCTCTATCTGAAGTGTGAGGGGTAAAAATTTGTTCCTAGGATGTAGGCTCTCTATTTACCTCTCTTATTGTTTCTCTTGCTGAGAAAAAACTTTTTAGTTTAAGTAAGTCCCATTTGTTTATTCTTGTTATTAACTCTTGGGCTATGGGCGTCCTATTAAGGAATTTGGAGCCCGACCCCACAATATGTAGATCGGAGCCAACTTTTTCTTCTATCAGGCGCAGAGTCTCTGATTTGATATCAAGCTCTTTGATCCATTTTGAGTTAACTTTTGTGCACGGCGAGAAAAAGGGGTTCAGCTTCATTTTATTGCATATGGATTTCCAATTTTCCCAGCACCATTTGTTGAAGATGCTATCCTTCCTCCATTGCGTGCTTTTAGCCCCTTTATCAAATATAAGAAAGTTGTAATTTTGTGGATTGGTCTCTGTGTCCTCTATTCTGTACCATTGGTCCAC
>NW_025999982.1:18340813-18352772 GCF_001458135.2 Marmota marmota marmota
AATCGGCACCCTATTGTTTTGATTTTTTCCGCTTGCCCCTCCCCCAGAGCTGGCAAGACAGGTTTCGTTTTCGCCGCTGATGGGAGGGGGAGTTGGAGGTCAGGTGTCTCTACCTTTCCCCGCGTCTCTATGCAGGCTCATTCTGATAATCCCTCCCCCGGAAAGCCTGGGAGAGATTTTATGCGAATTCCCTGCTGTATGGGAGATGGGCTGAGTAACACACACCTGTTTTATTGTTGCAATCTGTTGGAAACTGGCGGTGGTGATGTCAGCTCTCCAAGATGGTGGCCGCTGGCTTCCTTGGTGGACTTTCCATTGTGGGGGATAGAACTGGACTGCTTCCTTCCCTGTCTCAAACCCCGAACTCAGCCCAGAGCTCAGTGAGGGCACAGCCGGCAGGACTCCACAGAATCCGTAGCACCGTTTCTCTCTGCTTGCTGGTCGCTTCTTGGCAGCGCCCCGCCATCTGTAGCCGCGGGGCAGGCCGCGTGGCGAGCCGCGTGGCGAGCGGCGGATCAGTCAGCCTGGATCTCCGGTCACACAGTTGGCTCGAATTTGAGACTCAATAACCGGTCCTCGGTGATGGAAATCCTTCCTCTAGGTTTCGGTGCACCCCGATTTTGCTGTAAATTCCTGACAAGATAGCTTTTTGTTGTTCTAACTCGTTATTCACCTGCGCAGTGTTGCGGTACACGGGGTGTGATGCACTCTATTCGCAGCCATCTTGGAACCCAAGATAAAATTCTTGAGGGACTGTTCATAGCAAGTCAGTGATAGCTCAACCTCACCAACACCCATCATTTTCGGTGGAGTGTCCTGGCAGGTGTGTATCCATAGCACAATCACATGCACATAGGTAATATCCAGTTCCAAGTGAGCTTAGGGTAACTGAGCATGCACTAGAACCTCAAAAAACTAATATAAGAAAGACAACTCCTGATACCCACAAAAGTCTTGGATCTCATAGAGTTAGATCTCAAGAGAGAGAGAAAACAATTTACAATAAATTGGCAACATGTGGTGACTACCAACTGTACAAAGCTAATATTAAGTATGGCGAGAGGTGGTAACAGGTGGTAAGCAGGAGTGAGTAGGGTAGTCTAGGTTCCAGAGTTGTTTTCTCCATGGATGTCTATAAATAGATAAAGAAATACACATTTCTAAGATTTGGAAAAATATTACCTATTCTCATATTTTTTCCCACTTGGGTCAAAATTTATTTCAAGAAACTCTCAGAAAGCTATCTGTATTCTTCCATTAGTTAGGAATTTGGTTATATAAGATTTTACATAAAATCAGTAGATCAAAAGCTAGGATGTAGAAATATCTATATAACAAATTTTGTTGCAACAGAATGTGACGGTAATCATATAGAGGTGGGAGAACCTGGCCAGTGGACTTTAGTCAACCATGTTATGATATGAACCTGGGGATGAAGAAAGATCAAGGACTTTTTGTTTTTCTTCATTGAAGATTAAGCCTCACACACATTAAGAAATTGCTCTACCTCTGAGCTATACCCCACCTTCAGGGACATTTTTAATTAGGAGGATCAAGACGTATTTTGGGGGACTCCCTGAAAATGAACAAAAGATGCATACCCAGTACTTGGCAAGAGCTTTTAAAAGAAGCAAGAAAGAGCACCCTCTTAACTTAGACATGCTGAGACAGGAGGTGGAGGCCAAGAATGTTGAATTTCAAGTGAAACCAAGCCAGAAAACTTCAGAAATATGAATTAAATAAACACTGGCGTGAAGTAACCTGATATGAAGAAAGAAAATATTTTCTAATTATTTCAGAACTGATCAAGAAGTTGTCTGTTGAAGAACATCTCTTCTCACAGTGTGAACTTTCGGACTGGTGATCTTAAGGAGATGGTCCTGAGGTAAGGGATATCCAGAGATGCTCACAGAATGGACAGTTTTGTTTTACTTTGTATAGGCAGCACATGTGGCTCAGCTATCCACCTCCCTCATTGTAATCGACTCCCATCTACTCTGCACTTCCCAGAAAGATACCTTTGTTTTGATGGTATGTGCCCTGCTCTGTATGCAAAAGATATCCATGAGTATTAACGAAGTTTGCAAGAGGAATTAGGATCCATAATAAATGCTTTAGCAAAGAGGCTTTTGGGAATAAAAATGTGTCTTCAGGCAAAATTCTCATAAACTAGACATCATCTTTGATTTACAGTTTATAGTATTTTCTTCACTGTATCCAATATCCCCAGCTTGAGGGCTTCTGCTCCATGTGACATGATTGACTGCCCAAGGTGGAAGGGTAGTTCTGTGCACTGAAGTTAAGTCAATGGAATTAGAAAATAAGAAAAAAAAAAATGGAACGTTAGTGTTTGGAGTTTTTGGTTTTGTTTTTGTTTTTTTAGAAGTTAAAAAATGTTTGTGTATTACTTCATTCACAAAGCAGGAAACCATTCCAAAAATTTGGCTGCTGTTTTAGTAAAGGTGGTTCCCTATCCTCTGTTTTCATAATGTCCTGAAATGAAGACCATAATTGGGAAAGTGTTCTATTACATTTTTACTGTGGAATAACAGATTCATTTACCTAGAACTAAGGAGACCTCTTGAATGCAGATGAAGGATGAATTTTTCAGTTACCCAAATTCTCCATCAGATTTTAAGAGTAAAGAAAGAAGGGGAGAAAATGAGATACAATTATAAAACTTGATTTAGCACGAGTTTTGCCAATGCAAGGTGCCAGGCACATTAGTATACTGATTAATTTTATGAAATAGGATATAAAAATAGACCAATATCTTATAAATCTACAAAACACAGATTATAGTGATTAATAGATAAATATATGGGAATATCAGGAAAGGAAGAATAAATGCTTTATAGAAAATTTTATCTCTTTTTCTAAGCCATACTTACATTTAACATACAAAAACATCACAATGATTACCTACAAGATACATGAATATTCTTCTATAAAATTATATTAATGGTTATTTAAATAGTTGGAATACATATTTAAAGTTATCACCATGGTAAATGTGTATACAAGTCAGGTGTATGTGATTTATAAGATCCTTACTGAGCATTTATTCACAGAGACAAATAAATGGTTAAAAAAGCATCTCTGAACATATTTTACCAGAGAATTCTGTTATTGCCATAGATGAATTAAAGAATTAGTATGCAGATTATGAGTAGTTTTCAAAAGAATTATTTCCTTTTCCTTTTCTATACCTCAAAAATTATCTATAATTGGCCAGAAGCCATGGAAAACTCAGAATTATTTCCACTAAGATATCTTTATATATATATAAGCAATATGGAAAAAAGGGTAGAATATGCACTGAAAAAGTAGTATTCTGAGAACTAAAGGATCTTCTGAGAAACTGATAAATGGTAGGAGGAGATAGGAGGCAGTCCTTAAGAACTTGGAGAAGTATGCTTCAATAGCATGAGTTAATGCAGAATAGCAGAACAAAATAGTTCCATAAGGGAATGGCTTAAGCTATCCCTCCCCCTCCACACACACCAAAGGCTGAAAAAATTCTTATGGTAGCTTTGCACCATGTTTTGAAAAGATTTATGTGACTTTAATACGCATATTGGTTCCAGATTATCAGCTCTGTTTTTGGATTTAAGTTTTGTCATCTCTGAAAAATGTTTATGAATTCCTGGGAAAATCCCTGCTCTCACGAAATCTGTTTTGTTTTGTTTTGTTTTTCCAGTGAGGTAGATATGCAAGTACCCTGTCCAAAACTTAATCTCTGTTTCTTCAGAAGATACTTTCTGGATAGAGGCTATTTTTAACTTGCTTTTTTTCTAATGTTACTTGAAACAACCAAGTGGGAGATAGTGTGAATATTCACATTCAGCATTTATTATTTGACAACTTCATATGTGTTTTCTATCTCCTGACTATATTATGTCTTTGGTCTCAGTGAGTCACAATTATTCTGTTTGAATGAAAATCTCAGTATCATGTAAAAACAACATATTTTATGGCAAATCTAAGTAAATTAAATGTCATTCACCATAAAACTTGCCATGATTTAAAAAAAAAATGTA
Organism: Marmota marmota marmota; assembly: GCF_001458135.2. Taxonomy (NCBI): domain Eukaryota; kingdom Metazoa; phylum Chordata; class Mammalia; order Rodentia; family Sciuridae; genus Marmota; species Marmota marmota. The sequence continues at coordinate 18,344,854 of NW_025999982.1, forward strand.
TAGGGTTTAAATTAACCAAAGTAATAAAATCTGAATGAGAGACAATAAGAAAAAATACCCTTACTTTCCACGTTCCACATTCTACAATAATGACCCTAATGAGTGCTATTAAAATTTTGCCCATTGACTCATTTTGAATGAAACTGGGGAGAGGATGTGCAGGAAATTAGAGCTGGCAGGTGAAGATATGGAGCCCAGTGGATCTGATAGTCTCAGAGGAGCCATTTGGGCCCTACTCTGTGCTTGGGTCTACAGAACATAAAAACTTTGGAAATAAATGACATATTCATTAATTAGTCCAGCTATTGGTTTCTACTCAACTTATTTTTAAACTCATTTATTTATTTATTTTTGCCTTTCTGGGAATTGAACCCAGAGCCTTGTGCATGCTAGGAAAGTGCTCTCCCTCTGAACTACAACTCCAGGCCTCCAATCATTATCCAACTCCATAGTTCACCTGGGTGGTTAAGATAAAGTCCAAGAAAACCTTGGTAGATTTTGTTGATGTCTCATATGCTCCTGCTTTTACCCATGTTGTCTCTCTATATACACAGACTCTGGGAAGTCTTCCCTATCTGAAGCAAACAGATAAGACTACACCAACTGAGACTAAAACCACAATTGTGGAATTGTAGAGATCAATTTATCTTTAATTCTTGTAATTTTTGGATATACTCATCAGACTAAAGGTGCAAGGATTATAAGTTTATAAATAATAATGTAAAATAATTATTAAAATTAGGAAAATCTGCAAGGCTTCACTTTTATGTCTGGGTCTGGGTGTATTCTGATCTCTTATGACTTCTTCATTTTCTCCTGTCCACCAATGACCCCTGAATACCACCACAATTTGGAAACTAAAAAAATATAAGCATACTCTGAAGATGCTTTTTCATCCCTTCTTAATAAATAAAAATATAAATAAATAAAAAGAACAACAACAACAAAAAAAAAACACAAATTAATCAATCTCATCCCAGAGTTTTTAAAGAATACTTGGAAAGAACTTTCCTCTCCAAGAGTCCCAGTTGAGTCCTAAAATAAAGACAGAGTGAAGGATACAATTTTAGTCTTTCCAAGCTGGCTTTTGGCCTACTGTGCAGCAGCTGATTCTGCAAATCCGGCATCAATAAGGGAGGTGCTATCCCTGTTTGCATTGTGTGGGTGTGTTAATCTACCACCCATGTCAAATTGCCTCAGCACTAAGTGTATTTGAAAGGTTCAGCTTGTGAGGTGGTTGAGGATTTGGGGGAAGGGGTGGGGGAAGCTTGGCTTTTCTTATCTCATTCAAATGGGTTTGATCATTTCTGCTACCATGTGTCTCACAAAAATCAAGATGGGTGATCTCCTGGGGGACTTTTAGCACATTCCCCTCTGTCAGTTGAGGATTATACCCTACAATCTGTCCCCTAGTGCTTTATACACACCCATTTAAAATAACTCCAGTAACAGGGTCTTTAATTGACTCAGGGGATGGTGGGGGCTTCCCAGTATGATTGTCGTTTTGGTTCAAAGGAGAAGAATGAAGTTGATTCTGTGCCTTGTGTCCAAGTAACAATATGTGAAAAGATTCATTTAGTTCCTAATCCTTGTGGAGGATCTGAAAAGGAGCTGATCGTTTAACAGCCACACAGTGTTCTGCTTTTGAGCTGTTTTTCTTATTTATGTCTTGGTTGTTAAAGCTCTAACTGTTTCCTTTATTGTTCAGTGGAGGAAAAAAAAAGAGAAAGAAAGAAAGACAAATTGGTATTAGTAACTCACAAAGCAATGACTGCACACTTAAAAATGAAATCCACTGAAGTAGGAGGTAAAAGTTTTGTTTGGAATATTTTGTGAGTCATTGGAGAACTCAGCCTCCTGTATGACAACCAGTTTCTTGTGGAGAAAGGAAAACAATAAAATCAGACAACGAAAAACACCTTTCAGAGAAAACTGATGTGTATAGTGTTTGACTTAAACCCATCTAGACCTGGCCCAGCCACACTGCCTTAGATGTGCTCAAATAAGTTTTGAAAAAGGTATGAGATTGCATTTGTCTCTGCATTTATAGAAAAAAAATATTGCAGAGTTTAGAGTTTCCATAATTAAATGAGATTTCTTCTCAATTCCCATTTTCCATCACATCCTCAGCAGTAAATTAAACTAAGAATACCTTATTACAAAGTTAGGGAAACATAAGATAAGGGATTATACTATAAGAACCAAAATGATTATTATTTCTCAACAACAGTAGCTGCACATCTCTACCTATTTTGGTGGGTCTTATTGCTGTTAATGCCTCCTTCTATGAAACTATAAGAGAACAAGCTAAACGAACATCCTCCAAACTTCCAACGATGGATGAGTCTAGGAGCTGAATAAAAGTCTTCTAATATACACAACATTCCCTCATTTTCTCTGGAGTGGTGAATGTCTTATGCACTCATATCAATGTGATCTCAAAGTTTAGAACACAGATTGAGAAATCCAATTTGGCTGGGATATGGATTTTTCTTGCCATATTGGATCATGATTCCAGATATGTGCATAAGGATACATTCTGATGCAGAGCATTCCCGGAAGTTAAACACATGACTCAAATCCAAGCAAACAGCAACTGGCATATTTTATTAAAGCAGCACAGAGTTCAATGAGATAAGGGTTACTTCCAAGACATGCACACAAGTAACACCTGAATTACTAAAAGAGCAAGATGGTCTCTACTATCCACTAGAATCCTGATTTTGATTTGTTTTCCTTTTTCAAGACGACTTTTTTTCAACAGTCTTGAAAGAATCAAAGAATTTGGGGTTCTGTATTGTAAGAACAAATTTTAAAGGAAACTGGGCATCTAGGGAGGAAATATTTTCATATAAACTTGACCCTTAAAACTAAATGAAATAACCTGAAAATAAATTATCAGTTCAAGAAATTCTGAACTCTTGTGGAAGCAATTTCTGCAAAGGTAGTTTTGAAAAGGAGTCCACACTGAAGCTGTGACTCACCAAAGAGGTTTACAGTTTACTGTGGCTAAAGACCTGGGCAAAGAGAAGAACAGATGACCAAAGACTTCTCATTATGTAAATGACCACTGAAGTTCCTTCCCATAGGAAGATTCTGTGATTCAGATAGTACCATAAAATGAATAAGATATCATGCACTAGTTAAAAAAAAAAGTACTGTTGTCACAGAATATAATATACAGGGAAAATAATCCAAGTGTCATATGTTGACTTTCTTATTTCATGATCTCTTACACTGATGTGCCAAGGTCCATGGTCAGATAGATAAGAGTGTGAAATGGAATAGCCTATATTGTGGAGGTGCCTACCAGGCTGTGTTAACATAGAAACATCTTCAACAGTGCTGGGTACCTCATGCTCAAGGTCCTTCTCTGAGATAATAGTGTGTGTGTGTGTATGTATATATATACACATTCCTGAAAATGTTTTTCATAGTAGCAAAAGAATAAAAGAATTTTATAAAGTCCCTAAAGATATAGCCCCATCTTGGATGTCTTTACAACTTAACCATACACTGAACATGATAGGTTTTTAATAAATTTACTGATATGTGGATTTAATTCAGGTAGGTGAAATAATATGAATAATAAATTTTGAGTTAGAAATACTTCTCTGTGTCTCTTTGGGCTAATGGCACCAAGGGAAATAGGTGAAGGGAAGTTGGTCAAGCATTAGCAGAAAAATGAATGATGTGTGTCCATTACCTTTTGAAGATGGAAAAAGATGTGCTAACATAATACTACAACTAACCAACATCAACTTGAAAGCAAGACAGCTTCAAAGCAGCCAAAGAAGTGAGGTACAAGAGAGCCAATATAGGCAGCAGAAGTCAAAATATTTCCCTGAGAATTCAAGGTCACCTGTGCTCCTGTTCACCTTCCTACCTCACCTTGGCCCAGCACTGTCCTGTTTTTTTCTGCCTGGGTGGTTGTGACCTGGCTCTCCCAGAAGAACACTGTGCCATGCCAACCTGAGACACTTTGTACTAGAATTTGCAACAGCAACAACCAGTTTGGACATTTAGGTAAAGGCATTAAAAAAAATAGCAGCTTTTTTTTTTTTAATGACAAAGACGAAACTAATTGACTGACCAATCAAGAATACTTCATGTTGCAATAGTGTAAAGAAGGCTCAGAGTGGGAGTTGGAAAAGTTCTCAGTGTTTATTTGTCCATTGTAATAAGTTCTGCCAATGATAAATTCCCCTTATCATATAATAGATGCACAGTATCACAGAAGTCCTTGCATCTCCTGAATGGGCATGCTGAATAGTTGAAAGCTATTCAGATATATGTTATCTCATTTTCAGGTCAAGAACTACTGCTACAATGGAAGTAGTTCAGATCTTAAATTAAAAGTTTGACTTTCATTACAACATAATTATTCCTTGCCAAAAGCATGATTTATTTTAGTCTTAGCCAAGCCTCATATATAAAAGATCTTTTAGATATTGCTTGAACCAACAAATGTTTTTATTCTTCGAAAAAGTAATGAAATATATTATCACTTAGAGTATGTCCTCTTCTTAGAAAAAGAACTTATTCTTTTCCCCTCTGTATCAAAAAAATGAATATAGATGTAGCATCCTAACAATGAGAACATGAATTATGAAGATTTTAAACAGTGTTTAAAGTGTTAGTGTTTACCAGTGTTAGTCTTAAATTACAAAACCAAATTAACAAAAACATGCAAAAATTCAATACAACTTTATATTTTATTAAATGTTATACATAAGAAAAAATTAGAAAGACAGATTTAATTTAGCAACTATTTTAATACTTCTGTCAAACTGCAAAATATATATCATTATATCCATGCTCTGTTAATTTTTTTTTCTTTTTTGGTACCAGTGATTTACCCTATGGCTACTTAATGACTGAGCCACATACCTAGCCCATTTTATATTTTTTATATTTTGAGAGAGGATCTTGCTACATTGCTTAGGGCCTTGCTAAGTTGCTGAGGCTGACCTTGAACTTGCCATCCTCCTGCCTCAACATCCTGAGTCATTGGATGACAGCCATGCACACCATATGCAGCCAAAATGTTAAATCATTTACCCAGGAATTCAAGCTAAGTACTTTTTGATTCTCAAGTCTAGTTTTTTATTTTATTTTACTTTTCATATGATACAAATATTGTAGTAGAGACTGATCATGGTCCTAGAACACGTTAAGTATGGACATATCAATCAGGTATTTATGCTTCCCTATATTTGTTTTATCTAGTATGACAGGGAATAAAGTCCCCCAGAGACATCCACATGCTATTTCTCAAAACCTGTGAATATGTTAGGTTACATGGCTAGGGTGAATCAAGATTGCAGATGAAATTAAGACTGCTAATCAGTTGATCCTATAATAGATATTTGTCTAGATTACTGATTGGGCTCAATGTAATCACAAAAGTAGAAAATGTCTACAGAAGAATTTTCAGGGGAGTGCAATTTTGGCTGACTGAAGATCTAGGAGGTGAGAAGTAAGTAAGTGGATGAATGTGAGTGACCTTTAGAAGCGGAAATGGATTCTCCCCCAGAGCTTCAGAAAAGGAATGCTTCCTACCATCATCTTGATTTTAGCCCAGTGATCTCATTTGGACTCCTGAATTCTAGAATTCAAGATAATAAATGTGTACTGCTTAAGGCAATATGTCTGTAGTAATTGGTTATAGCAGTCATAGAAAACTAATGCAGGTGTATACATTGCACCCCCTCCTTTATCTGCCTCTTCAGGCTTTGTAACAAACTCACACTTTCATCTTCTAATAAGGGCTTCTTGTACCATCAGCCACTGAACCTTGAAGTTGGTAGGACATTGAATGTCATTTCTCTTGAATTACTCTGTGACAACATTGAGAGCCTTCACTTGGTAATCCCAGGACAATTCTTTTAGGTTCCAATTCCAGGTCTCTAGTGTTGGACCCTTGGGCACTAATGGCAGGAAATAAGCATGTAATGCCACATCATTCTAGAGAATGTACTCATTTGAACAAATTATGTTATATATGACATATGAATATATCACAAAGAAACCTACAATTCTGTATAATATGCCACAACATATCTTTTTAAAGGATGCACTGTAAGACAAGTGAAATAAAGAGTTAAATCGCAGGCTTTGAAATCTTCACGGCTTTTGGGCTGGAAAGGATTTTCTGCATTATCTGGTCTAATATACTGATTTTAATTCCTCATCTTTCAGACAAGGAAACTGAGAAACAGGCCCAGAAAGATTAAGTAATTTGCCAGAGATCTCATCTGTAGTCTGAGGCAGAGCCAAATCTAAAATAAATTTTCCTGATTCTAAGTGCCATGCACTTCCCTGATCTTCACTCCAATGAGTTTGATCTTACAGGTGAAGTCTTTCAGAAGACCTAGTGGAATAAAATGCTTCTTTCCTCCAGAATTCTGAGGTTCATTTGATTTCCTTAATCCTGAAACCCTAGCTCATAACTTACTCTCCTAACCTATAACTAATTTGATTTTTCTTCTGCCTACTCCTTCACTCCCCATCATATATAAAATCTGATTTTCATCTAACCAGTAAACATATCAAAGCATATTCTTCAAGTATCCATTTGATAATGCAGCAGGCAATACCAATAATGAAGATCTAACCTAATATAATATAATAAATTTATTATATTTATAATGGATGGCACTAGAGCAGATCATGCTTAGTGAAGCTAGCCAATCCCTAAAAAACAAATACCAAATGTCTTCTTTGATATAATGAGAGCAACTAAGAACAGAGCAGGGAGGAAGAGCAGGAAGAAAAGATTAACATTAAACAGATACATGAGGTGGGATGGAAAGGGAGAGAAAGGGAAATTGCATGGTAATGGAGGGAGACCCTCATTGTTATACAAAATTACATATAAGAGGTTGTGAGGGGAATGGGAAAATAAACAAGGAGAGAAATGAATTACAGTGGATGGGGTAGTGAGAGAAGATGGGAGGGGAGGGAGGGGGGATAGTAGAGGATAGTAAAGGTAGCAGAATACAACAGTTACTAATAGGGCATTATGTAAAAATGTGGATGTGTAACTGATGTGATTCTGCAATCTGTATTTGGGGTAAAATTGGGAGTTCATAACCAACTTGAATCTATTGTATGAAATATGATATGTCAATAGCTTTATAATGTTTTGAACAACCAATAAAAAAATAAATTAAAAAAAAATTTATTATATTTATTATTGGTTGTGAATATTTACTTTATGGCAGAGTTCTGATCCGTTCCCAAATGGTTAGCAAATTCACTGGAATTCTTCACTGGAAGAGTTGTAGATTTTCAAATAATTCTTCTTTATCTATGTCCCATAAAATAAAGTTGTCTCCTGACTTTTAACCCTATTCTCTCATGAAACTATAATGGGTCTAGGTTCAGATAATTGGGAAAAAAATTTATCTTAAGTGTTCATTACTTTCAACAAAATTTGTACTTCAACCAAATCAAGCATATAAAGCATTCTTTCTTTTTGTGTTGTATTTATTTAAATTAAGTCCACAATTCTTGGCACCTATCTTGTCTTATCCCATTTCCCCACTCCCTACATCAAACTTTGCTTACGGAATTTTTGTAAATTTCTTGAAGTCGTAAGTTTATACCTTAAGGCCTTTGCTCTTACTAATTTTGTTTTGGTATTTTTTTATTTTCTCCTAAAATATACCCATCTATGTACTCATCTATTCATTTATTACAGAACGAGTTTTGTGAAGCCCCATGTGTCAGGACAAGGCTAGATGCTGGTAGAGTCATAAGCCAAGTACGCAATCCATGAACTAAGAAGATAGGCAAATGCAATGGCAATTACCAAAGTTCATCAAATAAGTATGGATGCTTCTCAAGTTACAGTTGAGTTTCATCTTTATATATATATATATATATATATATATATATATATATATATATATATA
>NW_025999982.1:18353106-18364121 GCF_001458135.2 Marmota marmota marmota
ATATATATATATATATATATATTGAAAGAACCGTAAGTCATAAATGCATTTAATACACCTGATCTACTGACCATCATAGCTTAGCAAAGCAAGACTTTGTAGAGTACTGGTTGCTGTTTTAGTCAGCTTTTTCACTGCTGTGACTGATGGATCTGACCAGAACACCTGTAGAGGAGGAAAAGTTTACTTGAAGGCTCAATTTTAGAAGTCTTAGTCCTAGAAGGCTGGCTCAATTTCTTGAGGCTGGAAATGAGGTTGAACATCATGGTGGAGTGTGTGGCAGAGTGCCGCAGTCTGGCTGGGCACACAATCACGAGCCACCACACACCTTGTAGATTCAAACAGCAACTCTTTATTCCCGAACTCACACCAGCCGTCTACAATCACGTTCTGGGGAAATCCACGTTCTCTGCCCAAATCCATTGGGCTTCTGTCTCCCAAAAAATACTGTCTGAATCCCGTGAGAACTCAAGGGGAACTCAGGCAGCAGGATACGCCCTATTCCCAGCAGGAATAATCTTAAACCTGGAACGCCCTAAACTGGAACGCCCTAAACCCAATTATCCTAAACCGGGAACACCCTAATCCGCCCTGGTCCTTGAGCAAGGTCACCTACATGCAATGTCACTGCAACATGGGGTACGCTGGCAAGGAAATTGTCATACCTACTTGGCTAATGGCTCCCAGCAGCAGAGGGAAGCCTCTCACATCATGGTGATCAAGAAGCAGAGAGAGACTCCACTCTCCAGATACAAATATAAACACTAAAGCCACGCCCGAATTCCCACCTCCTCCAGCCACACCATACCACTTTAGTGACCACTCGGTTAATACCTATCAGAGGATTAAATCACTGATTGGGTTAAGACTCTCACAACCCAGTCATTTCTCCGTGGAACCTTCTTGCGATGCCTCACACGTGAGCTTTTGGGGGACACCTCACATCCAAACCATAACAGTTGTTAAACCTCAGGACCATATGTCTAATGAGAATTTGTGATTACCATCCCCTGTCTAGCATCATGAGAGTATTGTACTGCATTGCATATGACCGGTTTGGGGCAAAAGATCAACATTCAAACTATGAATTCTATTGAATATGCCACTTTCACACAACTGCAAAGTCAAAAAATGGCTGGGGACCATCTACAAAAGAGTAGATGAGTCTAGATTAGCTCCTGGGAGAAACACAGAAAGCCTACCTTTGTGGAGGGACTGTTTAAGTCCTAACTTATGTATCAATGTAGAGTCTGGGAATGACTAATATATAATACTCAATAAATGCTGACAGAATTAAAGAGAATACTCTGTGATAAAATGCCTCCTGAGACAAGGTTACTATGATCTCTTTATCTCCAGATTATTTTGCATCATAAACATTTATTGTCTGTCTGAATAGAGAGTGGTAGAAATTACCTGGATATTTTGGTTTTATAAACTAAAAAGCTTTTAGTTATTTTTCCCATTAAATTATCTTTACTGCCTCTTCAGACTGAGTAAATTCAATTGCTGGAAGGATGAATAAAAGTTTGTGGGTTAGACATAACATACTTGAATCCTGGCTCTGCCATTTATGAGCATGTGACATTACGCTCATTATTTATATCTGCAAGGCCTATTCTTTGAATGAGAATCATCATGATGTCTTAAAGAACTAAGAATAATAACATGCCATAGTATGCATTGTTCCAATACCTAGAAAAATGACTGCTATAGAGAAACAAAAAGTGTTAATCATCTTTAGACCTTTCTTCATACCTTGAAAAGATATATTTAGCATAAAGGTTTAGGATAGCTGGAAGTAGATGGAATCATGTGCAAATGATTGAATTTACATTCATCTTTTTTTGTACAGTTGTCAATATCCAAATACAAGGTGAAAAGAATCAACAACTGAAGCTCTATTAAATAAATGTTTTCCCTGTTTATTACATAATTCTACTCTCTACTGGACAGGAAAGAATGGCAGACAAAAGCAGAAACTTTTCTCCACTGATCTTATTCTATTTTCATATGTAATGGACTGCTAATATGGTATTCCTAGATTTTAAAAGTTACATTTGTTTCTAAACAATATAGTGGTATCATTTGGAAATTCAATTAATTGGAAAGTGTATAGTGTAGATATATGTCATAAGTCTTGCAACTAATCCTCAAATCCACCTCTTCTTCTTCCTGGGTCCATAGTAAGACTGTATTTCCAGGTCTCTCTTTCATCCAAATATGACCATGTGGTTGAGTATATATTGAGTATATTGAGTATATGTGTCAATAAATGTGAGTATATGTGACATATGCTACTTCTTTCTCAGACTCATGAAATCTTTCCATGCATGATGCTGATGCTCTAGATTCTCTTAACTGCCTGGAAAGGATGAGGCCCCTGGGATGAGCCTTGGGAGACAAAACACAGAATAGAATGAGGATGAGTCCGTGGGTCCCAATTTGGAGAACTACCCAAATAAGAACATCTTTTGGATTATTTGGATTAGTAAGTGAGAAATAAATTTTATTATGCTAATTTTTGAGATCTGTCTCTTTTTGTAATATCTAGCATTATGTCTTTCTACTACATTACTTAAAAGATAAAGATTCAAAGACTTCTGTTCTAATCTTCTCTTACCAGCAGTTGCCCTTATTTTAAATAATAGCTTCTCATTTCAAGATTTAAGATGGACTGTTTAAGGAGAGCTATCACTTCTTAATTTAAATTCTCAATTTATAATACCTAGAAGATAGATGTTGCTCAATAAAAATTTGATAAAAACTAATTCCATTTAAAAATAGTCCATCTAAAATAGTGTTTATGTTAAAGTTTATGTTAAGGTTTTGTTAAAATAGTGTTTGTGCATAAACTTTCCAATAAGACATCCTGGGCTCCAACATGAATCAAACATTTTCAGACTGAGTTTGGCCAAGTTACTTAACTTCTCTGTGTCTGAATTCTCTCAGTTATAAAATGAAGGCAAAAATAAAAATCTACCTTGAAGATGTCCCCTCCATTACTATGAGTGTTAAAGATCAAATAGGCATAAATAGACTCTTTAGCACATGACCTGGCCATGGTGAGTAGTCAGTCATAACACCCAGTATTGAGAATCTCTACGTGCCAGGTGATGTTCTAGTGTCAGTACTTAACCAAACTCCAAGAGTGTATTCTTTCCACAGCCCACACCATTTTTGAAGAGACAAATTTGAATCTCATATGAGTCTGTGCTTTATTAAGAATGATTTAGGCTAGGCATATGAAAGCAAGATTTGGATGTAAGAATATTTGATGAATGGGCTGGGGTTGTAGCTCAGTGGTAGAGCACCTGCCTATCACATGTGAGGTAGTGGGTTCGATCCTCAGCACACATAAAAATAAATAAATAAAACAAAGGTATTGTGTTCATCTACAACTAAACAAATGTTGTTGTTTTTTTTTTATAAAAAGAGAATATTTGATGAAAAACTATGAAAATAAAATTTCAGACTTCTGAAAATGAGTTTTATAATAATGAAAACTAACAAGAGTTGCAATGATGTCTTTGCCTGAAATGGTTGCCCTTGGATGGCTGGATGCTCATATTAGTTCTTTAAAGTTAAGTTCAAATATTACCTCTTCTTCAAAAGCCTTAGACAAGGGTCTCATGAGGAAATTAAAAGTTCCTACTGGGTCCTTATATGTTGTTTCTACTTTGAATTTCATATATATTCGTTACCTCTCATACTAAAATATAAGCTCCTGAGTCCATGTCCTTTACTCATTTTTGCATTCTAAATTCCCTCTTGGTAGCAATATTGAATTCAAAGCATGAAGAACAATGGACAATGGAAAACACTGAAAATATCTTATGCCCTCTAAATTTTTAGGCTTTCCTGAAGGAACATCAGAAAAGAATAGCACCCAGTATTTGGTGAAAGAGGTGACACTCTAAGAAAAATTGTTATGCTTATTTTATGAAAATTGTTATGGTTATTTTAATAGTAGAGCATGGAGATATTTTCAAAAGTCTCTTTGACATTGAAAAAGGTGAAAGAAGGAAAGAAAGAGGAAAGAAAAATATTAAAAAGGCAAGAGAAAGCTGAAACACCATTCCTATAGGAATTCTAGGAGCAGCCATGACTACCTCAAATCCCTGGCAAGCAATTTAAGACAGGCTTTCTAACTCTGCCTCACCAACTTCCACGCTTTACAGTCCTGTATATATAAGCCAACCCTCACCTTCTAACTGATGGCAGAGATCAATGATTCCTATAAATACAGCTAACTGATATTTGGATCAGAATCACCAGCCTTTTTCAGAGACAGAGACAAGTACCTTGGAAGGGAGGGTCCTTCTCTTGAGCAGGTTCCCACCTGCCTAGCTTAGATAGCTTGCATGAACTCAGAGAGTGGTGCCATGAAATGGAACAAAGCCCCAGTTTGAAAGGCAAGAGTTCGAGTTTTGTCTTTAACCTAGTGGAAGATATGGCAGGGACCAAAGAGACAAATACCACTGGCTTTGAATAAGCTGTTAGACTTCTGTAAGACTCAGTTCTCTATAATGAGAATAAAGAGGCTAGGCCACCCTCCCTTTTATCTGGATTACTCTTGAGGGTACTAGAGTGAAAACCTTCAAAATATCAACTTGAAGCACCCTCTGCAGCAAATGGCTTGTGTGCATGAGTGCGCACACTGCCCTGGCATCGTTTGTATAGGGAAACTGAAAGCAGTTGGCTGAATCTTCCTCTAGTGGTCAAACTGTATACTGCAGGTCTCCGGGTTCCCTGCCTTTGATACAGGCCATAACCAGCTGACTTGGAGTCAGTGACCCCTGAAGGTTGATACTACTGAACAGGTTATCATAGCTGCTGATACCACCCCTGTAGAAATCATTTCTAAGCCCTGTGAATACATGCATACTAAAGCCATATTTTTTGAGAAAAAAATTCAGTTAATTAGAATTTTCAGCTGTGCCCTTATAATGCATTATAATGAAATTTGAGTTGTTAACTGCTCGAATCACTTTTCCTTGAGTTCAGAAATACCCAGAGAAGTCCCACCTGACTCTAGATTTTCAATCCAAGTCCCCCCCCACCCCCCACCTCCAAGCTGTCAAAGGCAGAGCCCTTATATCTTTGCAGCTAGAAAAGCTGGTGAGACCATAGGCTATTCTTATTGGTAATTTATCGAGTAGAGAAAGCTGATTAAAACACAAAGAAAGAAGGCTTCATCTCACACACACACACACACACACACACACACATACATAAATGCAACTGCCTCCCTGCCCCGCTCTGCAGCCCCAACTGTGCAAGCCCCTGAACACATTAGCATTGAACAGGACAAATGGCCTATTTTCAATCAGCTGGAGTCAGCTGCCTCCCACGTGCCACTGCCTCTCTGACTCCTCATTGTTCTTTAGGCTTCCAGCAGCAGGAGGTAAGGGACATGTGGAGCCACTCTCACCCTCTGGCCCCAAATGCAGTCCTTTTCATCAGGGTAGAGACAGACACTTTCCTAGAACTTGAATGGGAATCCAAAACCTCTTCTCCAATTGCTCATTAATCTGCTTGTTCAGACATTCCTCTGCCTTTTGGTGGCTTGGCCAACCCCTGAGGAGGATAATACCCCAAGTGGAATCACTTATTGTGAGCAGTAAAGTAAGTACCAATCAGGAAGGCGGAGCCATCTGATAGCAGCTGAGTGTTGGATAGATCTGTTCCCTAAGCATATGCTCCTCTCTAGATCTGGAGTATGTAAATTGCCATGAAATATTAACTTTGGGAGGAGCCAATAGGGATTCATTGGGAAGCTCCCAGGACAGCTCTGATGCGTGCCTGGTGATGATAGGAGGAGGTATTTTACAGTCCATCCTGGTCTCTAAGAAGCTTCCATTTAAGACTTTTCAGCCCTACTCCTTGCCTTAGAAGCTGCCCTTCTAACTGGGAAGATAAATCATGGTCACATACAGTGGAAGGAAATATGAATTTCAACTGAATAAACAGCATCAAAACAAAGATAAATTTCCAAGTTGGAAGACTCATGAGAATCTTGAACGAGAAAGTGGGATTTGATTTGACCCTTAAAGTACTGGCAGTGTCTGCCCAAATAGACTAATGTGAGGAATAATGGTCCAAATGACAAGGCAGGGAAATAAGAAAACATAGGGCATGGTACACTGGAGAGGAACTCTCCTAAGGTGACTGGGGCGGAGGGCTGGTGCAGGGCATGTTGGAGGCAACTGGCGGAAGTTGAGCAGAAGGTGGGTTCCAGATGTGGACCTCAGTTTGGACTCCTCCATGTGCCACATTACCAGAGTGAAGGTTTCTTTTGGGACTTCTGTCAGATAAGTTTATTTTTTTTCCAGTTATCTGATATTTCTGAGACAGGAATACCTCTCTCTAAACCTTCATGGAGATGTTATGTGGGTGACTGAGAAGTAGTTTAAAGCACTTTGTAACATGCAGTCCTATCAAAACAAGAAAGATATTGCCTTATTATTTCAAACTGAGGTTTCTCTGTTTAATGAAGCACTTCTCACTGAATCTGCACCCTGGGTGCTCACCAGGCAGTTTAGGAACCAGCAGGAAATCTCTGCTGGGCTGAAGGCTACCATTTAACACTCTGAAGCAGCAACTTTTGGAATAGTTCCTCAGCATCCTACAGAGCCTCACTCTCCAGTTCTTCATGAGGTGTCCATCAGAGTCCTAGAGCTGGGTTGCCTCTGCAGTTCTCATCCAACATGCACATTATGTGAGTTACTGAGAAGAGCATGACACTTAACAGAACCCTTGCATTTCATGAAGTCAAGAATGTGCATAGGGACACGTTTCGAAAAATCCAGAGATCTCTGTTCTGATATTCTCTCTTGTAAGGGGAGGTCTCATGATTTTGAGTCAAAGCACCATAGTCACTACATCAGCCACCAGATGTGGAGCGCACTTTGGACTTCTCCCTGTGTCACACCAGTAAAAAGGCTCATACAAAATACCCTGGGCAGTGAAAAGAAGGAGGTACAGATGTCATTTAATGAAATAAAAGTATATACATACAACTTCTGCCTTCTTATGTGTTGAATGTGTGGCCAAAGTCTCATGTGAGTATTGAAATAAAAAAGAAGCTCTTATGTATATTTGTCTTTAGCTTTTAAAAGGGCACCCATTTTAAGATGTATTCCCTCAACATTACCATCCTATCCTATCCAGGAATCATCCAATGTTTGAGTAGTTCTAATGGAAACAAAAGTGAAGATTTTCACAGACCTGGGCAACCATTTTCATTCAATAGAGTCTTCTCACAGGTTACTGTTTCCCCATACTGCATGTGCACACAGTAATAATCTCCCTTTTCTTACACTTAGATCTGGGAAATTCAAGTTTTAGAGGAGTTCTCTAAGAGAACAATTGGAAGACTGAACATATTTTCTTGCTTCTACCAAGATATTTCAAGTATGACTGGGCGTGGTCATGAACTCCTGTAATCCCAGCAGTTCAGGAGGCTGAGGCAAGAGGATCTAAGGTTCAAAGCCAGCCTCAGCAATTTAGTAAGGCCCTAAGCAACTTAGCAAGAATGTTGTCTCAAAATAAAAATATTAAAAGGGCTGGGGATGTGTCTCAGTGTTTAAAAGTAGCCCTGAGTTCAATCCCTGGTAAAAAAAAAAAAAAAAAAAAAATACTGCAAGCAGAAATAGAGCAAATCACATTTAATGATGCTTCCTTCTGAAGAATTTGATATCCCTTGTGGTTAAAGTATTTGCATCAGGCTAGAACAATACCCAAGCACCTGCTCTGGGCTAAGCATTTTCATGTGCCAGGTCACTTCATTTCAGTGGATGACAGGAGCTCCAATGTGAGCCTATTGCTGTAAGTTCTAACATAGCCAGACACGGCTGGAGAAATAGCAGGACTAACCCACCAGATATTTATTTGCATCAAGGGTTGAGAAAACATCTTCGAAAAAACACAGCCTAGGAAAAAAAGGGAGTTTGTCATGAGAATTTGACCACAGAAGAAAGCATTTGTCACCTGAGTACAGCATTTATGTCTTTCTGCCTTGCCTTTTGGCCAAAACAGTGTCTGAGTCAAGTTTAAATTCTATGAAGCCAGAATGGTGTGGAAGAAAAAAAGAAAAGTAGCAACAACCAAAGAGAGTTAGTTTAACTAAGACTGTGTAAAGCAGAAGGGCCCTGGCTCCTTTAGCAGGGCAAGCTGTGGGCAGGTTGGAGGCATTTTTTTCCCCATTTCTCTTCATGCGATGTCTGGGCTTTGACACCGTGGCAGTTCCGGTGCTTTAGCAGCAATGCCTCCTCAGAATCTGCCTTGTCCTGCAGAAGACAAAACTGCCTAGTGGTGGGGGCAGTGCCTGGCAGAAGTGACAGTGTACCTGGCAGGAGCAGTGGGTGATAGCTGGGTTTTGAAGAGTCCATGTGAATCCTTCTGAAAACTCTCACACTTATTTTAAAAGGAGGAGTTTGGAATGACAGAAATAGCCAGAGAAATATTAGTGATCCATTTTTCACATGCAAATATTTTTCTTAGTCAGCTTGGACTGCTATAAGAAACTACCATAGCCTGGGTAGCTTCTAAACAACAGAAATTTGTTCTTCACAGGTCTGGAGGGTGGGCAGATTGTGCTCTTGGTGACAGCCCACTTCCTGTTTCCTAGACAGTACCTTCTTATTGTGTTCACACATGATGGAAAGGTTAAACCCCTCTCTCTCTCTCTCTCTCTCTCTCTCTCTCTCTCTCTCTCTCTCTTCCCCTCCCACCTCTGCCTCTTTTGTGAAGGCACTAATCTCATTCATAAGGGCTCTGCCCCTGTGACCTAATCATCTTCAAAAAGCCCCTCATCCTAATCTTAGTATCATCACCTTGAGAGTTAGAATTTCAATACTTGACTCTTGAGGGGACACAAACATTCAAACATAGCAGTATTAAATGTCAAAAAAAATACCACAAATCAAATGTTTCCTTCAAGTGTCCTTTGGAGAATACAACCTATCATATTTTATCTACTTGTTTTTCTAAGTTGCTAATAAGGACTACACAGCATGTACAAGGAGATGCTCTACATAATTGGAAGCTGGATACAGACACACAGATCAGAGAATCTGGGTCACAAAGGAGAAAATGCTTCAGACTTCCTGGACATGCACTAAGGAAGATACATTGCTTCAGGCAAGCTCTGATAAGAACTTACTAAGGAAAGAAATATGAATTGATCATTTCCAGATTCATTAGTTTACAGCTGACTTCAAAGGTGCAGAGAGGTGTCAGAGCATTTGAAAATTAAAATGATCAAATATTAGTTTTTTAAACTCTGGCTGCAAGGAATTTTGGCAATGTAAGTTATCAAAATGTGTTATCTAGTTTTCTTGCTGGAATGTTTTCTGTTTATCTACAAGTGAGGTGATATCTTGATATTAGATAATGTAGTAGTTTTAGTTATTTTTCCCTAGTTTTACTTTTGTGTCATTTCTCAATTTTAAGAGAGAACTACTTAATCTCATTTGGGGGACAAAAATGCTATCAGGTTTTCACATCTTTTATATGTTATAACCTTGTATCCTGAAATTACTAAACATTATGGCAGTTGGATAAAATGATACCCCAATATGAAGCTCATTTTTTGGTGTTATATTCCAGTTTTGATACATTTTTCACTTGCAGATCAACAATTCCCAAATAGAGATAAACATAAAAAATCAGTAGGGTTCTCAGATTTTTTCATGCTGGAGAAGAGTATTCAGTAAACTCAAAAAGAGAATTACTCTTCCAGTTTACACATAAAATGACTGCATCCAAAAAGGCATGCAAGCAGGTGTCTTCAGTGTTAAATCCATCTCTGTTCAGCATCATTTATTGAGTACTTACCATATACAAGGTGCAATGCTGATTATGATATAACCAAATTGAATTAATATGGTTATATTCTCAGGACACTTGAGATCAGTGGAAACCAAGTAAACCAAGCCATTATTATAGTATAAGAAATGAAGCAAAGGGCTGGGGATATAGCTCAGATGGTAGAATGCTTTCCTCACATGCACAAAGCCCTGGGTTCAATGCCTGGCACCACAAAAAATATAAATAAATAAATAGATAGATACACACATAAATAAATAAATAAATAGAAAGCAAAGACTTTACAAAGTCTTGGTGTGTGTGTGTGTGTGTGTGTGTGTATGTTAGCAGCTCACATTCTATTGAAGGAAATCCAGAAAGATCAAGGGCGATGGGTCATTGATAAGTTGATAAGGAGTTGATAAGCGGAGACGTGCACTTTTTATGAAGGAAGAACATCAGCAAAAATATGGGAGGAAATAAAATTTAGAGCATTGAATAGTGACTAGGGCTCCTGGAGTGGATTATGCAGGAGATATGGGGAAATTGGATATACAGTCAATATGGCTTAGAGTTCTGTTGAGAAGAGCTCAGAACTAGCATGGAGAGTTACACCTGGGTTGATAAGCAAGTACGTTTAAGATAGAAACTTTTAGGATGAATTGAAGGAGACTCAGGGATGGTATTGCACTGGTCCATAGAAAACAGTGTAAGCTAGAACAGTCGAAGTAAAAAGACAGAAGAGGGGGATGTATTGGAGAAAGGGAGATAGAATTTTAAGTATAGGAAAAAGGAAAAGAGAAAATCAGATTTTAGAAATGGTTTATTTCCAGGTAATTGGAGCATGCTATTGCTATTACCAAAAACATGACTGTTAGGAAGAGATGTCAGTTTGAGAATGAGTCCAGTATGGATAGGTACAGTTGAAAATTTTGCTGAATTCTTTATGACAATTTTCAGTAAGAAAATAATAAAGATTTGAAGGGAAGACTTGGGACCAATTCCTCCCCACTCCCACCTGACAGTCAGTTATGAATTGGGACAAGAAAGCTTTTAAGAACTCCAGTTCCAAACTCTGAGACTCAGCACCAAATCATTGCTTACTGCAAGTTCATTGCTGCTGCACTTGGGAACTCACTTTTAGTAATAGGGTCTTGCTATATGCTAAATACCTAGTTCTAAGCTCTTTTTTTTTTTTTTTTTTT
>NW_025999982.1:18365853-18378299 GCF_001458135.2 Marmota marmota marmota
ATGTTGTTTTTATTAAACATTTTGAGATTTAGATAAACTACATTTTAACTGAATGTCTAAAGTGATTATCTTTTTCCCCCAAGGTTAGTCTTAAAATCTTTTTTTGAGTTTGAATGAAGGCTTTACATAAGAAATTATTAAAAGCAAGGGGGGTGGGTAATAAATGTACATAACATTAAATAATGTAACGTAGGTGTAGATTCCCAGATGCGTTTGGATGTACAGATGGACTATGGAGTACTTTTTTCTGATGATGATTGGTGTAGAAATGTGTGAATTTGGGTGGCTTTTTACATCTTGCCTACCATTGCATGAAACATTGGGGTTTCTTCAAAATGTGTGTGTCATACTTCTTTTGGGAGGGGCGTTGTTTTCTTCTGTTTCTTTTCTGAGACTCCTACAGGAACTAAATTTGTAATTTAGAAACATTTAATTTTGTTAATCCTGTCTGGGACACTTAAGTAACATCTAAAGCATTACTGCTTTAGAATGTTCAAATAAAATTTCCTGACCAAATTGTTTTGTGGAAATAGATGTGTTTGCAATTTGAAAGATAACTGTTCAAAAGGCAATATTACTTAATGCCAGTTATTTTTTAATAGATTATAAAATATGCCTTTCTAATACAGAGGACTCTCACTTCAAAATCCCCAAACTGTTGTACATCTAGATTATCCAGTATAGTCACAAAGTGAATGACAAACCTTTTGAATGAAACTATGGCGCAAAATCTGTTAGGTTGGTATACCCTGTAAAGTTGGGTGGGGTATAAGTGGTTAGCAAATATAGGTTACAGTTTTCTAAGAGATTTTAATTTTGATTACATTTTTCCCAGAACTATCCATAATGTAAAGTTTTCCTAGAACCACTGAGTTTCTAGTTTAATGGTTTGCTATGCAAATGACCACCTAAAACAATACTGTATATTGGTATTTTTAGAAAGTCTCAAATCAGTTGTATTAAACCTTAATGTGAAAATCATGTCAATAATAATTACATTAGATGTTTTCATTACAAAAATATATTTCTATAAAGTAATGGACCCCATATCCTATGTTGTGGCATATAAGACCTATGAAGAGTGAATTTCTCACCTCAAGTGTGGTTGATATAAACAAACAGAAACTGTAGGTAGAACTTCTTTTTCAAGACAGAATGTGATATTAAATGTAATCTACTGGTTCTTCCACTTTGTCTTCTCACCTGCCTTTATGATCTTGTAAGAAAAGAAACTAAAAGGCAATATTTAATTGCTTATATTGTGTAATTTTTTAACATGTTAGAGCACTTTTAGTATAAGAACATAGGCTATCTGATGGAGTATAAACTGAATGGCAAACGTGTCTTAATCAAAATGCAGTTTATTTTTGTGATATGATTCTTGCAGGTAAGATATAAGGTTGAGAATATGTTTAGCTGCTTTCATTTGCACCAACTCTACTAAGTTGAGCTGTATTTGACATTCTTTGGAATCTGAAAAGTGATTTTCTAGTTTCCAAATACATTAAGAACATCAACATTAACATAAATCACTTTGAAAAGTCCTTTAGGAAAAAGGCTCATTGGTTTGTGGCTTCATAGAGAGGCTTGTGGGAAGCCGGTGGTGGCAGTTGGGGCTCTGAGGGTTTTTCCTGAGGAGCTGTTTTGTTTGGCGTGTGTGGTTCTAAAAATAAAGTTAGTTTCTTTTGTGGCAAAAAGAATCAAATACTCCAGAAATTATTAAGAGGAGAAATTAGGACAAAAATTGTTGAGGTGGACTCCATCCTCCTTTTACACATAAGGAAACTAAGACTTAAAGGATTTTAAAAATTCACTTACATTTATTTTACCAGGAAATGTTAAATCTAGAATCTTAACATGTGACTTTAGCTGTAAGATCTTCATCTTTAAGTAACATTGATGATCATGCTTAAGTTAACCAGCAAAAACTGCAGAGGATCAAAATCATTGGTAATATTTTTACTTTCTCTAATTTTGCTTAGAAGCTTTGTAGCTAGAGCCAGCAAAGTAATTAGGGCATTCACCCACAACTGGGAAAGGGTATAACTTTGGAGATTAAGAAATCCAGCAGAGAAATTGGTTGAAATACTAACTGGCTTGCAAAATGAAAGAAGAGCAAGAAAAGCTAAGAAGTCAAAATTGAGTGAATATGTCTCTTGTGAGTGGAGCTTTCCAGAAGAATAAAGAATGAACTTAACAGGAATGAGAGCAGAAGCATGTCAGAGAGACAAATCTCAAAACATAATTTCACATGTCAAGTGGCGGCATGTGACATGGAGACATTCAGGAAGCCATCTGCTGAAGCAGAGTAGAGTTCAGGTTTGCTGAGTTTGAGGAACTAAAGTCAGGGAAATACAAGTGATGTAATAGAAATCTACATGATCCCTTTAGAGAGTTAAGGATGTTGGCTACTAATATTGTATCAACCATTTAGGAAATCTATTTTTGCATGAAGTAGGCATCAGGGTAGGTTTTAGAAGCAAACTGGACATGTGGAATTATTTATCTACTTTTTGCCCAAGTACCTATGACTGGACTGAGAGAATGAGGAAGAATAAAAGTATCTGTATTCATACTGTTCTTCACCATTAAACTCTGAGGGATTTATTCCATCATATCAACTCACATCATCATTTTATATTGTTCAGGAATATGTGAAGTAACTCAGAACATAAATAGATCCAAGAAGAGAGTAGCTACATCCTTTAAAAAAAAAAACAACAACCCATGATTAGCTTTAAACCTGACCTCATACCTCTTTATTCCCAAACCTGCTATCATTAGAACAATGTTCTTTGAAAAGTATACTAACTCAGAGGAAAAAAGTATTGAGTACTTCTCTGCATTAACTACTGCGATGATGGCTTAATATGGTATGACAGACAACTTCTAAAAGAACTTTTCAATGATTTCCACCTACTAATATTTACATTCAGAGGGTAGGAAGGCCTTTCTTTATGGCAGGGCCCTTGACCTACTTCTAACAAATACAATATGGCAAAAGTGATGAGATGGGATATCTGAGGGTTAGTTTCAAAACACTGTGTCTTCTGTCTTACGTATACTCTTATTTGTTCTCTCTCTCTCCCTCTCTCTCTGTCCCTCCTCCCACCCCCCTCCTCTCTCTCTCTCTTTCCTTCCACTTGCTACATCAGGTAAGGTGAGCTACACTGTGGTGAACAGCTCTGTGGAGAGACCCACATGGCAAGGAACCAAGGGTAGCTTCTGACAAATAGCTTGAGAGTAATTGAGGCTGTTAGTCTAAGAATTCTCCAACAGTCATGCAAGGGAGCTTATAAGACAACTTTCTCCCATTGAGCTTTAAGATGGCCATTGCCTCAGCCAGTACTTCAATTGCAACTTCATCAGAGATTCTGAGTGAGGGAACACAGCTAAGTTTTATCCAGATGTCTGGCCTAATAAACTGATATAATAAATGTCATTTTAAAACACTAAGTTTAGAGGGGTATAATTTGTTACACAACAATAGGTAATATACATGTAGTGTCTTGGTTAATCTTCATGACAACCCAATATTGTAAATGTCATTATGTCTACTTCAGTAAGCAAACTGAGTTTCCAGGTATAAAATAATTGTCCAAGATTAAATACTAAGTGATAGATGGAACTGGGATATAAAATCCCCAAATGGATTTTTCATCTCTAACACAGTGCTATATGATAATAAAACAGTAAGTAAGTAGCATGACTATAAAATGTACCTTCATATCAAATTCTTTGCCTGGTTTATGTTATTGTATAGACAACCATGGTCCCAGTAGCCCCATCAGGATTGAAGCAATTCATCATAAGATAAGCTATCATACTGGAAAAAAAGAAAAAATAAAAGAATTTTATAGTTCCCAAAAGTTTTCATCTCCATTAAATGAATTTTGGAGGACTAAACTGCAATTTCTTTAAAAAGACTAGAGGGCGTAGTAATCTTTCATTTCAAAAAGTGGTAGAAATATGTCATCAGATCATCCAATGACCTCTGGTGGATGAACCTAATTGTGGATAAACATAGCTCACTGAAAAGGTCTTTCTAGAGTCTTGCTAATTTATATTTAATATTTTTAGGCTCACAAATGAAATCCAAAATTTTGACTCTTTTTCTGACTTACTTTCAGCTATCCTCAGGAAAAAAAAAGGACTTGATTTCTGTGCATTCAGCTGATTTTAAATGTGCTGGAAGCTTTTTCTTTTTTCTAACCTCTACACTGAAGTATTTTTCTTAAAGTTACTTGCAGGGAAAATTGTGGTTTTTTACACTTCCAGAAAAGTTTTTTTTTTAAATGAACATGAAAATAAAACAGACCTCAATTTATTATGAATAGCAGCTTTTTAGTTGCTCTTTGATGGCTATAAAGGCCATTAAGGTTTCTTCCATGAATAACTGTTAATGCCACACATGGAGTCAAAATGTGAAGGTGTATGTATGTGTATGTATTCATATTCAGGTGCCTGAACAGATCTGTGACTGGATCATCATAATCTCAGGTTTTGATTGAATCAATTCTTCTAACACCCACTCTTTTTCTTTACATTTCTTTCCACATCTCCCCAAAATTATAACAACCAAAAAATTAAAGCTGTAAAGGATCTGAGATAGACATTTCACCACCAAACTCCATTTGAAAAAAAAAAAATTAATGAGGGTCAACAATGACAAACTAGTGTTGCTTGGGGAACCAGAAATAATACTAATCATTTATGAAGCCCATTACTGGTCTGAAAGCTCAACCTCTGTCAATTCATAAACTCATCAGAAGTATATTACTAGGAGGAACTATTAGCATCTCCATTTTGTAGATAAAAAAATCAAGGGAGACTTTACTTAGTAAATTTAGTAAGTCATACATAGTTTAAAGGATGAAACCAGAATTGTAGGTCAAGCCTGGATACATGAACACTAACCCTATATTCATAACCTCTTCATTCAGAAACTATCCACCCCTTGATGTAAATCTAAATAACATATGTATCTAGCCTGACATTGACTGTGTGTTTTAAATCTTGGGGTGGATTCTGAAACACAGGCATCTCCTTCTCATAACCTGATGTATTTGATGGGTTCACAACAGCATAATTAATTTAAGAGCTTTTTTATGTCAGCTAAGATGTCAGTCTTTTTATTTAACTATAACCCACATAGTATAGACATAGTTTATGTGTTTCTACCAATCATGTACCCATGCTTTACTTGTGATACATAAACCACAGTCTACAAGGTTTGAATATAAATTCTAAATGCTTTTATAGAATAATAAACACAATAGGTGGTTCAACTGTCTGTTTTGAAATTTCTATATACCACTTTTGAAAAATGTAAAAACAATAAGCATTATTATAGAAAAAAAGATGATTTCAGTATGATGAAACTTCAGTAACTTCATGCTATCAACATGCAATATATATGCACATATCAATTCCTGCATTTGTGCTTCTCAAACTAACTTTTTCTTCATATCTCCAAGAATCATTCATATCTAGGCTAAAATGTTATAAAAACAAGTATTTGTTATTTATTATGTTATGTTATTATAATAGCATATACTGGCATCTCACAACACAACCTGTCATGTTCCAGAATTAAACATGAGGCATTAGATTTTTCCTGAAAACAGTCTAAAGATAGTGAGAAAAGAAGGTTCATGTGACTCTAGAGGCAAAATAAATGTCTCTCTCACTTTTAATTAAGAGTGTGTACATGGACTCCATCAGGAAGTCCTACTAATGATATTACCATAAATATAATTTACCTTAATTCTTTGAGCAGAGGTGGAAGACCAGAACTCACGGTCTCCAAGTTAAAGTGTGAGTGAAATTGAGCCCATCGCATAAGTTAGGAGTCTGTATTTCCTACAGCAGACCAGATAGTAAATATTTTAGTATTAACAGGCCATAGGATGTTTGTTGGAACTACTCAATTCTGCCATTATATTGTAAAACATGGATGATTTGTAACTGAGTGGTGTGACTGTGTTCCAACAAAACCTTATTTACAAAAATAAGCTGTAGGTCACCTTAGGCTAGTTTGCTGACCTTGCCTTAAATCTTAGATACACTATTCATTTCATTTTGACATGTAGTTAGTAAGTTCCCAAATTGTGTGAGACATTGTGTGGAATACAAGAAAAACATCACTTCACCACACTCAACAGTTTTCTCATTGGGGGGAATTATTAGGTTGGGTTGAGATGTGTTGGGCAGGAATTAAGCAAGAAGCATCATAAGATCATAGCAAAGTAGAAAAGTATAATTTTACTTATGCTTTTCTTAATTTGATTATTATAAGTTCACAGATCTAAACAAAGCCTGGGACCCCAGGAGCCTTAATCTCCATTTCTTTCTTCATTTATCAGATATTGTGAAATGTTTATATGCCAGACACTCTTGAAAAGCTGAAGAGATATGATGAACACTTCACAGCATGGCAGAATACAGACATACCAATGTTAACACAGGATGTGACAAATTCTAAACTCATTGTGTGTCCCTGCCCTCATGTGGAATAGCGGTAGTAGTATTCATGTAGACTTTATACAATAGATTAAGAACTAGTAGTATAAGGGATGGAAGAATAGTACTCACTAGTAGTAGGATTTTTGCATTTGATGGAAGTGAGGTTCAGAGACATTTTAAAAGTCATCTCCTTGAGGAAGTCTTTCTGGATTCTTTGAGAGTAAGGCAGTTTTCTTTTCCCCATACCGCCTCTCAAGCAACATCAGTATCTTCCTATCACAGTTCTAACCTTCTGTGATTTGCGCTGTCATCATTCAGATCTGCAAAATAAGAATAATAACATTTAATCTTTTCCAACTTGTATTTTGAAATTAGAAACTCTTTTTGCTGGAAATGCTAACACCGCTATTATTTTGAATTTTGTGTTGTTGTTGTTGTTGTTGAAGTCATTTACATATTGATAGGGAACAGAATCCCTAAATTTTATTTTTCTGATCAAACTTATAAACTTGTTTCCTCACTTCTAACTCTGAACAAAGAAATTAGTATTGAATAACCAGTAATCCATAATATTCCCTGGTTTCACTGGGGAAAAAATGATCTGAACTCCCCAATTTATTTTGTTTCATATACATTTTGTTCAGATACTTACAAGCCTACAGTTTCAGAAAAAGATGTCTGCCGATCTGTAATATGTACTTTATTAATTTTATGTGATATTGAGTGGCATGTTATTGTCATAGGAGAAATATAAACAATAAAAGATATGCCTGCCCTAAGTAACAGTGAAGCCCATTAGCTGGATTGTGACGCTCTCTCCCCCCTCTACTTCCTCCTCCTGATATCTGAGAAATGGTCAGTTTGTAAGCCTTTTAGTAACCCACAACTACCATACAAACTAAAAGATGATCCATCCAGTTTTACCTACCCACTGAGAAGGATGCATTTATTTTTCACTCAGAGAAATAGGAAAGTGCAGTAGAAAGTTCTTAAAACTTTCTTTCAACCTCCAATCTACAATCTCCTGTCAGGAAGAAAGAGCAGAGAGAGAAAAGAACCACCACTTACCGCAATCACAGGAAACTCAGAAGCTCAGCTGTACAGCTGCGAAACTCACTCCCACATAGGCCTTAGAGACAAACCTTACCTCTGCCCAGGCCCCAATCCCACTTAAATCACCACAAAACCAAACAAACATGAAAAGATGAGAAAAAAATTTCCCCTTACTGTCAGACTTTTCTCTCATTCTCTCATTTCAAAGTGCAAAATCCTCTTTATTGGTTTGCATGCTCTTTTGGTCCTTAGTGTGTGAGAGAATGAATATTAGGATGCACTTGAATGTGGATGCAGAAAATAGTAAAATAATTTAAAATACAGTCCACATAATTTCAAGCCTTAAACTGACCACATTCCCTTATAATGTAGCAGAAGTAAAAAAAATGTAAAAAAATTTATAAAAATACAAGTCCTTGTATCTGTATAATCAAAATGCTAAATTAGTACTAAACGACTGGACATCAGAAGCAGTTCAGGTAGTTTTCACCTTTTGTTACTTCTAGCATATATAATTTATTGCAGTTAAGGACAAAATTGAATAGAATCAGATGATAATTTAATCCCAGTCTTTAATAAAAAGGAAGGACCTGAGTGAGAAGAGATTTTATTTTGTTTTGTTTTCTTGTTTCAGTTTCTGAAACTCCTGTAATTATGTGCAATTACCTATTATGTTAGAAATTGGTTCTCAAAGCTGTGGAACCTACTTTGTGTTCTTAAAAAAAAAAAACTGTACAAAATATGCAATTTAAGAAGGGAACAGTTTGAGTGTGGAGAAAAATGAGACTACAGCTGTAGGATTTTGTTATGCTTTTAGTACCAAATCACAAAACCCATTAAATTATTTATCCTACAGGCAGGCGTTGTACTGCAAATGTTGAATACAATTGCAGATTCTAGGGGAAAAAATGTGTGCATTTTAATTGCCTCTGATTTCAACAACCCCTAATTTCATTAGCTTTATTTTTTTTCCTCAAATAGGACTTCATTTTTAGTCCTAGGACATAAGCAACACTAATATATTTTTTTTTCTTTCTTTAAAGAAGCAGACAATTGAGGATCAAGCTGCATAGTAGCACATGTCCACACATCCATGCAGGGAAGATACATACACATGCATGACACGTTCTCCCGTATACACAATCTGCAATATGCCCCCAAAGAATTCACGGTGCACCTCTCACATTCTTTGCTCCTCATATGTGCATATAGATTGACTTACTGTATTTCACTTCCATTGTTTCTCCCGATACTATAGTACAAAGAAAGATATCCTTCAGGAGTCCTGCTTAAAAGCAGACTATTGTTCCCAGATAAAGAAGATATATAAATTTATCTAGGGTTGGGTAGCATGGAAGTGGGGGTAAAGCTCTCAAGTCATACTTTTGGATTCATTTGAAAAATCTTGGCTTTGCCATCCTCTGTAATTAAAACTCTTCTTTTTAAAGATTTATCGGTGCAGTAATAAACGCATTTTCAAAATGTTTCTTTACAGCAGCTATTGGAAATCTCCAACTCTGCCTCAGGCAGGATGCTGCGGCTGCTGTACTTTTTGGGGTCTATTCTCCCCATGATAAATGAGCTTAACTTCAAAGATAAGTTACAACAACTCTCGGAGGGGAAACCCCTATTACTGTTAATAGACATTACTCTCCATCACTGCATTTCAAACACTGTTGCATGGAAAAGAAACCATACAAGTCTGTTTAAATCTTGCTTGGTCAAATAGAGTCAGGGTACATATATGAAGACTTTAACTGGACTATTGGTTAATGATTTTCTCCCAAGTTCTAGCTATTTTCTTTATACGCAGGAAAACTGACACATTGAATAATAGACAAGGCAGTGTTGCCACCTATAAATAATGTGTGAGCTATACCCATAGTATTGATAATAATAGTATTATTTATTTATTATTTTATTATTTAATTTAGCATCATAAAAATCATATAACACTCTGAAACTCCTTAAAGTGAGAACTGATTATTTCACTTAAATCTCCAAAAGGACAGAGATAATTTAATGTGATTTTGATATTTTATATTTAATAACGTATTTTTTCCTTTCATCCTCTCTTATTTTTAGACATGTTATATTCCAGTCCTTTCTGTGAAAGTAGGCTTCCTGAAGTTGTTGTAAAATGACAATGTAAAAGAAAAAGTGACCCATAAGGCTCCGGTGCTTCTTGGCTAAGAGCACATTTGTTCTTGTTGCCAATGAATCTTCCCTCCTCTTCCTGGATTGCTAGCAGAGCTATGTATAGATGGATGGGTGTGTGCAGATTGAAGCCTGGCCCTTTATCCTTTGAAAGGGTTAAAGTGAAAAGGGGGCTTGTTGAAACTGGGGAGTCTGTAGGGTGGGGGTCTAAGGGAAGGAAAAAGGAAAAAGAAAAGGTTAGTGTTTTCTGTCCATTAAAGGGAGTATTCTGTTCTGAAACCAAATTGGTCATGCATTCCAGAAGCGTTTCCTGGTAGAGTGGAGTCTGACCGGAGCACCTGCCTCGCTATTGTACTGGGTTTGGGCTGCTCTCCTCCGGCCCTTTCCTTTATAGGAGGCGGAATCTGTCACTTATTACAGACAGATTGCTTGTGGGCCCAGAATGGCTGTGTGCCACTGAGAGGAGCAGGGGAAACACTGTGGCTGCGTGAATTTGTACTTAAGCCATCATGTACACAGACTTTTGTTTTCTTCACTAAGCACTTGAAAAATAATGATGTGAAACTTTGATGACATAGTATTAAAGTCCACCAAATAAACCAAACTATCTGAACTCAAAGTACAGATAACTTAATAGTCCAAGCTAAAGAGTAAGAAAATCCAAATAACAATAATAATAATAATAATAAATAAAAAGGTGGGTGCTGGGCATTCAATTTCAGGAGTATGGAAGAAAAGGGGTGTCAGGACCCACATAGTGCAGGTGGAATCTATTAACTCTGTAACACCAAAGGTAAATAATTGGACTTGGTCTGTGGATCATAAGAGGAATTCCCTAGTGTCCCAGCTGTGTTTTTCTGTGCTCCACAGAGTAGCGCCATGATTTTGCCCTGGACAACCTCAGCACTGAGGAAGGACACCTTATCCAGAAATGATGTCATGGACTTACCACCACATGCTCCAACAAGTTGTTTTTTAAAAAGGCATGTTGCTTAAGAGGCACACACGTTGTGAACAACTTTTTTAGTGCATTCTTTAAGGGATTAGTCCGGTTCCCCTTTCATCTAGTCATTTTGTTTTCTTCTTCATTCAAGAAGTATGTAATGAACAGAAGACTTTTAAAAGTGTGTTTTTTTTTTTTTTTTATTGAATTCTTTTTAATGGGCGTACATGGAGGAGAACGTGCTGTGATAAAATCCAGTTGTGGAAGATTCACATTGCCCTGTGGCTATCTGTTCAGATTAATGAAAGGTGGCCTTTGTAACCAAATCTTCCAACCCTAAGGTCACCCTCTGTGGCCCTCTAGAACTATCCTGCTGATCATTAGACAGAAAGACAGACCTTAAGTATGTTGGTATTTGGTATCTTTACTGAAGTCTCTGGACAGATGTTAATTATAGGAAAACGATAGTAGAATTGTAGATGGTATAGAAGATATCTATTAAAGTAAACATCTCTCTAGCATTTGATGTAAGTTTTTTGTGCTTTGTTTTGTTTTGTTTTTTTAATCTTATTTTTTAGTCAAGAGATTTGGTTAGGAAGAGCACATGGCAAAGACTTACACAGAACTCCCCTACCCCCTTGTGGCACAATGGCACTTGCAAAGCAGAAATTTCATCCCTTTTTATAACCATTGAAACTTTTTTAACTCAGAAGCATAGCACCTCAACTAAACTTTGAAGCACTGCCAGTCCTGTTGAAGGTCAGAACATGTAAAAGGTAGATTTCCTCATCTCTTGAGAGACACAAAGAGGTGTGAGGGATTTTGCTTTTAGACTATTTTATTTTATCTTGTTTCTTAAAATGCATGTAACCTACTTAATTTTCAGACATCCTGGCTAAAGATAAAGACCTCATTATTTATGCAGTTATTTTAAAATGTTTGCATTATTCTAATACAAAATAAATAAAAATTTCATAGTGTGCAAAATGCTTTTACAATTATCAACTAACCTATTGCTCCCAGCCATGCCAAAGATGAGTTTTTGGCTTTTCTTATTTTGCAGATGAAGAAATTGAAACTCCTAAGTATTGAGCCTTGCCTACCTAAGGTGACACTGAGCTTAAAAGAACAATCACAGTGTAATGCAGCTGGTCCAGGAGGAAACTGGCATCTTAATCTGGGATTTCAAACACAAAAGTCAAGGTTCTGTGGTCTATCTCCCTGTATCTCATAGTTTAAAAAATTCCCATGCTTTTAAAACCCAAAGCACACAAATTAGCACATATATGGTTCTCCACACTACTCTCCTCCGGAAAGTCCTCATTTCTCTGCCTAAATTTTTTCTTCCCTTTGAGAACTTGGATGAAATGTCACCTTCATCAAGCCTTTTTGGATTCCCATAAGCAGTCATTCATTTTCCCCTCTGTGTATCTGTGGTTTTTATTCATATCTGTTAGCAGCTATCAAGTTGTATTAGCATTATCATTTCATTCATCTATATCTCCCTCTAGACTATGGTCCTGTCAGATAGAGGTCTTCTCTCATAAAAATGAGACATATTTCTTTTTTTTTTTAATTTTTTTTTTATTGGTTGTTGAAAAACATTATAAAGCTCTTGACATATCATATTTCATACGTTAGATTCAAGTTGGTTATGAACTCCCAATTTTACCCCAAATACAGATTGCAGAATCACATCGGTTACACATCCACATTTTTACATAACGCCCTATTAGTAACTGTTGTATTCTGCTACCTTTACTATCCTCTACCATCCCCCCTCCCTCCCCTCCCATCTTCTCTCACTACCCCATCCACTGTAATTCAT
>NW_025999982.1:18378671-18434523 GCF_001458135.2 Marmota marmota marmota
ATTTCTACAAGAAATGCCGTTGGGATTTTGATTGGCATTGCATTAAACCTATAGAGAACTTTTGGTAATATCGCCATTTTGATGATGTTAGTTCTGCCTATCCATGAACAGGGTATATTTTTCCATCTTCTAAGATCTTCTTCTACTTCTCTTTTTAGGGTTTTGTAGTTTTCATTATATAAATCTTTCACCTCTTTTGTTAGGTTGTTTCCCAAGTATTTTATTTTTTTTGAGGATATTGTGAATGGAGTGTTTTTCCTCATTTCCGTTTCAGAAGTTTTGTCGCTGATATACAGAAATGCCTTTGATTTATGCATGTTGACTTTATATCCTGCCACTTTGCTGAATTCATTTATTAGTTCTAGTAGTTTTTTTGTAGACCCTTTTGGGTCTTCTAGGTATAGAATCATGTCATCTGCAAATAGTGATAATTTAAGTTCTTCCTAGAACTATATTGAATAGAAGTGGTGATAGAGGGCATCCCTGTCTTGTTCCAGATTTTAGGGGGAATGCCTTCAATTTTTCTCCATTGAGAATGATGCTAGCCTGAGGCTTAGCATAGATAGCTTTTACAATGAATGAGACATATTTCAATATTTACTATGGGCCTGGCAATGAAAGCTACCAGGAGAGGTTTGAAGCTCCATATGCATATGTTGGGGGCTCCAGGTAATCAGCTAAGTCGCCCTAACTAAGCCCCTCATCAATAATGTTAGCATCTGGCAGTTCTAACAGAACCTTTAATAAAGCTCAGGAATGTTTCTCAGACTCTCCTTATTCCCCTAGCTTTCCTACCCTTTCTGTAACAGTCACTACTGACATGCCTCTGGATCTGATTCATTCACACATTAGTTCAAAAAATACTGAGTACCTGCTCCAGGACAGACATGATGTTAGGTCCTGGGAGGATGGAAGTTAACAGGGTAAAAGAAAGATATAGATTTTGACTCAAAAAACTTAAAGGATTATGGGGAAGATGGTGTTCAAATAAACACAATGATGGTGGTAGGCTGGGAACTATAGCTGCTCACAATTCTGTAAAAGAGAACTTTAAGGAGAAAGAAGAAGGTAGGAGGATAAGCTTATAAAGTTTTCCAGAGAAGGTCATAACTAAGCAGCATTTTGACTCATGTACAAGCATCCACTAGATCATAAATAAGGGCGGATCAAGGGGAAACGTGGAAACAGTGCTGTAATCAGAAAGATTGGAGTGTGGAAAGGTCTGAGAGAACACAGAGCTTTCAAGGTATTACAAGGAGTTAAACATGCAGTTATGGGATCAGGGAGGAAGATGGTGAGTGACGGAGCTGCTGAAGGAGGCAGGACCCTATCCATCATAAAGTGATTTATAAGTCAAACAAAAATAGCATCCCAGAAATATGAATGCACCCACCAAAGTATTTTTAAGGAGGTGAGTAATGTGTTTAATTTTCTATTTTTTAGGAAGTTTGTTTTGGGAGAAGTGTGGAGAATGCCAAAGAATTTGGCTCGCAAGAAGAAATGCTGGTGGAAATGGACAAAATTGGAGGTAAGGAAACACTGGGGACATTACACTCATTTAGGTAACGATCCAAGTCGTGATTGATGAAAAAAGAACTAAGGCCTAGGAGTATTGGAACTTACTTAAGAGATCTAATTTTTTTATTTTCCCCTTCGGAGAGAAATGAATTACAGTAGATGGGGTAGAGGGAGAAGATGGGAGGGGAGGGGAGGGGGATAGTAGAGGATAAGAAAGGTAGCAGAATACAACAGTTACTAATAGGGCATTATGTAAAAATGTGGATGCGTAACCGATGTGATTCTGCAATCTGTATTTGGGGTAAAAATGGGAGTTCATAACCCACTTGAATCTAATGTATGAAATATGATATGTCAAGAGCTTTGTAATGTTTTGAACAACCAATAAAAAAGAGGTCTAATTTTATATAGGGGGCTAGGAAGAGACAAAAGGAAAACATTTAAAGAAGAAGAGAGGAAGCAAATAGAAAATAAACCATTCAAAATAAGAATGCAAACCAAACTTCTAAAACATGAAAAATCAAGTGGTAACAGAGAAACCAAATTCAGATAAATTCGTTCAATGAGTACTCAGAGAAAAGTTCCAAAATATGTATGTCTAGAATTCTAAATAGGTATGAAAATATACATTTAAAAAGAATAATAAATGATGAGCTGAAATAGAAACTAAATAAAAACAATATATGAGAAAGGAGTAGTTGGAAATCGTACAAACAGTAAAAATATAATCAATGAAATGAAGTTCTATAAATGAAATAAACTCTAGATTGTAATAATTGAAGCAGCTATAAATATACCAAGTTATTAACTTAAAATCTAGCACCAAGGATGAGAAGATAAAAATACTAGAAGACAGTTAACATTTACTGAGGAAAGATTGAATGGCTCCAACAAGTGTCAAATAAGACTTCTCTGAGAAAAAAAAAAAGATGATGGAAATGACATAGAATTAATGAATACCATAAAATTTTTTGAAAATTACAGAAAATTAAAAAGGACATGGTAAACACCATATAGAATGGATAACAATGATGCTATTATATCTAGAAACTAGAAACATACTGGAGGTGTCCATCAAACACAAGTGAAAGTGCTCAAAAGCTATCCAGAGAAAAAATAAATAACCCTAAAAGAAACAGAAATTAGATTGACTGTAGACTTTCTATAAGTCACAATAAATGCCAAGGCCACAGAATAATATCTTCAAAGAATTGAAGAAAAATAATTACCAGCCTAATATTCTATCTCCAAGTGTATTACCATTTAAGCTTAAGGACAAAGTGAAACATTTTAAAACATATAAGAGTTAGGGAATTTACACAAAACTCATTTAAACCACCATTAAACATTGCTTTAAAGAAGGAGAAAAGAATTCATGTGGAAGGTAAAAAATACTATGAGTAACAGTGAAGAATCTCCCAGTATTTTATCTCTGATAGGCATAGTTCTGAGTGGCAGTATGATTAGCTCAATTAATCCTTACAACAACCCAATAAAATAGGTACTATTATTAGCTCTATTTTATAATTAAGAAAATGTATTCATGAGAAAGATATGTAACTTCCACAGAACTAGGAACTGGTAGACTGGGGTTTAAACCTGGGCTCTGGGAGACATGTGCTTAACCACACACACTTCCCCAATAGAAGAGAAGAGATGAATAGACAACATTACAGAACATATTGGTAAATGTAATTATCAAGTGTAAAAATAATTTTTTGTGTGTTTCTAAAATTGAAGTCAACCAGTAGGATGTGAAGGGCAGCAGTCAGAGATAGAGAACAGAAAAAAATGACCGCAGTGTTTTGTGCTGGGAGACAGAGACCCAAGAAGGGGGATGACTGAAATGGAAAAAAATGGTACCAAGTATCAAAGGCAGCAGGAGGAGCCCAAACCCAAGGCATGAGAAGCCTTCCTAGCATATTCTTCCACTCCTAGATCTGCCCCTTTGGATTCCTACAACCTTTAGAATCTTAATCACCCACATTAGCAGGTAATTAAACTGAAGTTTTCTTGTTTGTATTTCCATACATATTATCATCTTGTTACCCCCAAGTAAACTAAGCTCTTTGAGGTGAGAAATTACTTTTTATAGCTCCTTTATCCCTTTTAAATGCCTACCAAAATCCAGGAAATAAAAAGCATAAACTATTGTGAATGATTGATCAATTATGAGGTTGTAATCTATTCAATAGTAACTACATGATTATATATGTAGGTATGTTAGAGGTCTCAAATAGGAGTGATTTTTAAAAAATATTTGTATTTTCAGACGATGTAGTTTAAGAAACTTAGTTTGGTTAATTGGAATAGTAGAAATGTTGAGAATACCGTTAGTTCATAGAAGTAACTATTCTTAGTTCTTTGGAATACCAGTATTTATTTTATCTGATAAATATCTCTACAAGCTATAAAGGTATACAGTAGGACTTGCTTAAGTAGTAATACCATCTAGACCTTGGACACCCTCTTACCCCTGGGCAGCTTTCACTAACTAAACTCAAACTTGGAGATCCCAGAAATGAGCATGTAGAGGAATACTGGAAAACTGCCTTTTTACAGTACTCTCAGTTGAATCTCTTATAGAATCTTTTGAGAATTGTTCTAAGAGAATGGTCTCTTTTTCACTCTATGCCCCACCAGCTAAATCAACTATCTTCAAACACACAGTATTTCCTCGAATGTTACTGAGGTCAAGATAATCTGCTCTGGAAGATTGAATCCAAATGTTTTCATTCCTCTCCTCCTTTGATAACTTTATCAAGATTTCCTCTGGAGGAGATCTAATAATAAGACCTCTAATGTCTCTTTGGGACTCTGGGGAAAGAGATTCCAATGATTTTTTGTTTTCCGATTTGTTGTTTTTTTGCACTGAAGTTACAACTTGCAGCAGTGACAGGTGTTAGGAGATGCCTTGGACTTGCTTAGAGTTGTTGAACTCAAGCAAGACCCCCTGACCATATCTGGCCCCACTGACTGTCAGAAGGCCTTAGGCAATGACTAGAAAACTGCTTTTCTATCTTTCTCCAAACTCCTCTGTGGGTTAAATTGAAGTATGATTCTTCTCAGAACTAAAAACCTTACATAAACAATCCACTTGCAGTCTCCAAGAATAACCTGCCATTTCCACAAAAACTTCCTAAGATACATTGTCAAGGCTTGTAAAGTACCCCAGGGAATCTGCTATCATTTTGAGAGACCCATTGGTGAAGCACTCCAAGACACCCCTCTAGATTGCCCAAGGAACATGCTAGCTACTCCTGAAAGTAAACTTAGGCTTTTCTGTCTTTTTATGCTTCAAGAATGGCCTTGACATTGCTGGTGGGACTGCAAATTGGTGCAGCCAATATGGAAAACATTATGGAGATTCCTTGGAAAATTGAGAAAGGAACCACTATTTGACCCAGCTATCCCACTCCTCGGTCTATACCCAAAGGACTTAAAAACAGCATATTATAAGAACACAACTACATCAATGTTTATAGCAGCACAATTCACAATAGCTAAACTGTGGAACCAACCTAGATGCACCTCAGTACATGAATGGATTAAAAAATGTGGCATATATATACACAATAAAATATTACTCATCAATAAAAGAGGATAAAATCACGGCATTTGCAGGTAAATGGAGAAGATAATGCTAAGTGAAGTTAGCAAATCCCCAAAAAACACCAAATGTTTTCTCTGATATAGGTGACTGACCCATAATGTGTTAGGGAGGAGGAGCATGGGAGGAACAGACAAACTCTAGATAGGGCAGAAGGGTGGGAGGGGAAGGGAGGGGGCAGGGGGTTAGCAATGTTGGTAGAATGTGATAGACATCATTTTCTAAAGTACATATATGAAGAAATGAATTGGTGTGAGCATACTTTGTATACAAAAAGAGATATGAAAAATTGTGCTCTATATTTGTAATAAGAATTGTAATGCATTCCACTGTCATGTATTTAAAAAATAAAATCAATTAAATATTTTTTTAAAAAAAAAGTCCTTGAGCTTAATTACTGATGCTTACTGCATCCATTTGTCAGAAGTTCAGATGAAATAGAGAAAGCTGAGCTGCCAGGTTTTGAAGTTAACTGATAAAAACAACAACAACAACCCAAAAGCTCAAGTAACACAGAAGCCCTTAATCCTCTACTGCAATAGCATAAGCAAGAGGCTAAATTCCTTCTGTTCTATCCCCAAACCCTCCTAATGGCACCAATCAAAGGTCAAGTGGATCAGTATAGCAGTGGGGTTAGTCTTTCTGCTGAGGAATTACCAAACAAAAGAATCCTGCAGTTTCATGGACCTGTGCTGCTGCAGAGTTTGAGGCAATCAGGGAAGGAGTTGGGAATATATAGAGAATTGAGACCTGAGTTGAAGTGAAGAAAACTAATTTTAAGGCCATTCCCAATCCCATAAGGAGGTCTTCCGAGAGATGCCTGAGGTACCTTGGCCAAAAGCCCATAAAGAGGCCACAGAAGACACCAAGCTAGGAGTACACTATAAGAGTGTGGCCATCTAGGAATGCCTGATGGCCATTTGTCTACAAATGCCTTCAGAAGCATCAGTGCCCCAAATCTGTGGTGAAGAGAACAGGCATTTCCCATGAGGCCCGCTTGGGGAAGCCATACTTATGGGAGTGAAGAATCACACATGGGTTTTTGCTCAGAAGCCAGGCCCCTCATTTAGCATACTTCCCTTTAGAGAACTCCTCTTCTTTTCCTGTGGCCTTAGTGATTTTATCAATCACCATTTATCATTCTCTCTCTCTCCTGCCTCTAATCCAGCCATTGCACAATGCTGAGCCAATTGTGGTCCTTTTTTTCCTTTTTTTAAAATCATTTTTTGGTAGTTGGAGACAGAATGCAGAACGCCTTTATTTTATTTGTTTATTTTTAAGTAGTGCTAAGGATTGAGCCCAGTGCCTCACACATGCTAGATAAGCATTCTTCCACTGAGCTACAACCCTAGTCCTGGTACTTTATTTTCTAGTCCCATTTTTTTATCCTGGTCTGAAGGGTAGGATTGGAGACTTGCAAATGGAAGTCTTTCCCCAGATTTTTCAAAATTAGTATTAAAGAAAGCAGTTAGGTCTCCCTTGTGGGTCACAAGGTCCTGATATTGCCAGAGCCCTCTTTTTCTACCAGTGTAGAGAATCTGCTGAAGAAACAAAGTCAACAAGCGAGAAGACAAGTCAGCTGATACAGAGAGAACGAAAACTCTGAATTACACAGGCTCTTTAATTTCCCGATTATACCAACCCACAAACTCTGTTTTTTTTTGTGTGTTTTTTTTTTTAAGTTGAGATGTCAGGTGTGGTAGTGCACACCTGTAATCCTTGGAAGTTGGGAGACTGAGGCAGGAGGATCACAAGTTCAAGTATAATGTGGGCAACTAGATAAGACCCTGTTTCAAAATTAAAATAAAAATAAAAAGGGCTGAGGATGTAACTCAGTGGTAGAGCAACACTGAGTTCAATCTTCAATTCCACAAAAAAATCATAAAAAATGATTAAACATAAATAGAGGAGGTGAGGTCATTTAAAACTAAATAGTCCTGACTAATATTTCTCTATTTTAATAGTCCCTTCAACTATCAACTTCACTCTACTCCAACCTCACTTGCAACACATACTACCATCCTAATTCATTTCAAACACCGGATCTGTGTCCCAATATTCTAAGACCCACTATAAGTGTGCTGCCAACCAATGCAGGCTAAGGACTCTATTCTTCATGTTAAATGGCAAGTACAAAACCTAGAGGAATATGGGCTCAATTAAACCTTTGGACCTGGGAGATTATTTTGAATGATAGAGGGGTGGGAGAAGCACTCTTGGCTTGCTTAAAATCAGAAGTGGAAGACTGACTTTATATGTGAAGAGTATGTAATTTTTTTGCAAGGGGAGTGTTGTTTTTAGAAATTATTTTATTTGATACTCATAGGATTCTTATGAGATAGATAGGTTTTAAAATATGATCCAAAAGGGAAATGTCTATACTTTAGGCATTTAATCTAGGTAAGACCCTGTTTCAAAATAAAAATAAAAATAAAGTATCAGACACCTTAACAAATCAGTGCCAATATTGATTTGCATTTTATTAAGTTATATGACTACTATATATTTGTATGAATTAACTGTGGAGATGTAAGGAGTGCATAGAAGTAGAGTTCTTACAAATAATCATTGCGTTCCTTTTGAAAAGTTACTTGCAGATATAATTTTTTCATCTCATAAACTTTGTGAGATTATTCAGGTACAATAATTTCTAAAACCAATTTAATATATCTTGCATAATTTTAAAGCAATCTTTAATTGATTTTTTTCTCTCTCTAGGGAAAACTTTTTTAAATTAAGAAATACCTTTATTAGACCCATTGTAGGAAAAATTTAAAGTCCCACACATGTCCTGTTGATAAAGTTGATTTTTACTACCTATGTAGATTTTTCTGACTTAAGCAATGGTATGCTATTTATTAACAAGGGGAGTCCCAGAGCATTCACAGTAATCCTGTATTTCAAGAATCAACTTGAGCTATTAAATAGCCCCCTTCTTCTAGGGATAGTTGAGGATTCCAAAATAGATAAATGGGTCCCTCTCTTGCTTCTGCTTTCTCAGCCAACTGTTCAGCCAAAGCAGTTTCCATTTGACATGCGGCTATCTGATGATCCCTCTTATGCCTCCCTGGAACCACTTCCCCCAAGTCCAGTTAAGGGTAGTCACTCCCTGGAGCTCTGTGGTTATGAGCGTGGTCAGCATGTGTTCTAAGCACCTACTTGAGATTAGGAATATATACTGATAAATGTCATCAGAAAAGGAGGAGTTTAAAAACTGCACCTAAAATTTGTAGTTGTAGAACTACTAACATTTATTTTATATATGGTTTGCTAAAATTTATTTAGTGTAATGTTCATCTGATATTCATCTAATTTATTTTGAAACCCTTTTTTTTTCTGATAACACAGATTACCATTCTTTGGAACTTTCAGAGAATGGAGCAAAACACTTTGTTAAATGCAGAAATAGAGGATCTCCGAGAGATACCTGCTCTTGAGGCTTTATCCTATTTAATTGTCACGGCACTCTTATGAGGTTAGTACTTCATGACACTATTTTACAACTGAAGAAACTGCCACAGAGGAAATTATAGTATTGCATAAAGTCACACAGCTGATACATGACAATCCTTGGCTCAAGACAGGAAGTCTGACTCCAAGGAGCACATTCTTAATCACTGGACTATGTAGCCACTATTTAATATTTCCTGTCTGCTGGTTATGCTTTGTATACTCACCATTGTGACCCATGCATAAATGCTTAAATATAAATCATTTCACAGTTTTGGGAATTTATACATAGCTGAGCTCTTCTACAGAACTCAATAGCCAGGCTATTGCTAACTTACAGTGTGAGTCCAAATATCATATGGTCACCCAGTGTTTCAGTATCTTACTTACTCTGTTCAATGGCCACAGAAAGGAGCAGTCTCTCACAAGAAAGAGAATGACATAGTGAATCAGGTTAGCTGGCCTCATAAGCTCCTCCCTGGGAATAAGCCAGGTGCTTGTGGAATGGTTCTTTCAGTCAATTAGAGCGATTTGGGGCATTATTGCTCCAGTGCCCTTAATGTTCAGCTAGCAGGCCAGAACCCCAACGCCTGCTTATTCCATGCCACTCTTAGAGCCTCCTGCTCTCTGAGCCTCCTGTAGTTTATGTGGTGAGATACCAATACCTCAGCAAGAGAGCTCTCTCTTAATAATCTTTTTTTTGGGGGGAAAGTGTGTAACTTCTTAAAAGTTAATATAATCTAACAGGAAAGCAGACTCTTGTTATGATTTACTTTACTATCTAACTTACAGTTTTTAATATTGCAACACATATTTATCCACTTATTTGCAAAATATGTATTGAGAACATACCATGTGCATGGAATTTTGATAGTTTTTGTGAGTTACTAAGATCACTGATTGGTGGAAATTGTTGGAGAGGGAAAGCCTAGCAGTGTGGGTTATTTAT
This sequence comes from Marmota marmota marmota, assembly GCF_001458135.2. Lineage (NCBI taxonomy): Eukaryota > Metazoa > Chordata > Mammalia > Rodentia > Sciuridae > Marmota > Marmota marmota. The sequence goes on from NW_025999982.1 coordinate 18,388,199, forward strand.
TTATTTATTTATTTACAAAAAGATATTAGACATCTAGTGTACATCTTAATTTATTTCTAATGTGGAGAAGGGAATATACAGTTACCAAAATTGCCAAATAAAACCTATGGTTTCTTGGAGATAACTGATCTGATCCTCACTAAAATATTATGAAATGGATTTTTTTAATCATTATTTCTTATACTTTATCTACAATGCATTGAAAGGTCAAGAAATTATGTCAGCAGATCCAAGTTCACATAGCTGAAGAAGGGTGAGCAGGCTGGCTCCAGAAGAAGCCCATTTCTCTTTCGTAATCTAGAGTCTCCTGCTCATTCTGGTATTCTGAGAATATAGAGTGTTTGTAACAATTGTTGGAAAGAGACATTGAGGAAGTAATAACCTGAATCCACAAAACCTGGGATCCTCAGAGAGGATAAGAGATGAAGCCTCAGAGTAGCCATGCACAAAGAGTGCTTTTGTTAGGAAATAACACAATGTCTGAATTCTCTTCCAAACTCTAATTCAAAGGATAAGGGTTTCCAGAGAGAGAGAGAGAGAGAGAGAGAGAGAGAGAGAGAGAGAGAGAGAGAGAGAGAGAGAATCTCATTAGAGAGGAATGAGAAGCAACGGAATGAGAGAACGGTGATTAAATTTAGAAAAATGATTAGATGTTAAGATTCAGGAGTACTCAGGTTCATCCAGTGCATCTTACAGAATTTAATACATAGACTCCAAACATGCCAGCAAAGGGACAAATATATAAATCCAAAGTAAACTTAGGGTCTTTAATTCCTGAAATCACAGTTTCCAGGAGTTGGGAGACTTCTAAGAAATATATCCAATTGTGCCCTAGATCACCCAGTGAGCACTTCAGTTTGTCTTTGACAAACAACTACATGTGTTTTGGGGAAAGCTATGAATTATGGTGAATACCAATATTAGATCAGACTTAGAACCTGGAAGACCAGTATTTGGTGACCTGTGGAGTCTATGTCGCAGTAGATATTAACTCCTCATGGATAGGGCCTATGTCCTGTCTGCCTTAATACACTGGAACCCAGCACCTGCTCAAAGTATGTACCCAAGAAGTGTGGACAGAACTGAGATGCAAGAATCTTCTCAAGATACTCTGCTCTGATTCGTACATCACTTGTTGATCATCAACAATGAAAGCCTCTACTCCAATAACATCCCTCTTGGTGATTTTTGTAGTGAGAAATGGGCTCTCCTTTTCATCATTTAGCCAGTGACTTTCTAAGGTCTCATGCTAGCGTCTCCCTGCAGTGCTGGGAGCTCAGGAGACCTTCATGAATCACATCACTCATGACGCTATGAGAGACTAACGACAATCTGGAAAAAGAGAGAACTGTGTGTGCATTGCATGAGTGAATATATAGTCCCTAATATTCTTCATTCCAAGACCAACAAAGCCAGGTGGGGATAAACATGGGAAGGAGATGTGATATATAACACATAATGTTTTCGTCAAAGCTAGGGGTGAAAAAAGACCATCTGAGGAAAAGACCAAACCAGCAACCCTGGGGAAAGATTTTTGAGGTCAGATTCTTAACTACAACAGCCTGTATAGGATGACATCTCACCTCTTCCTTGTTTGTAGATATTATTGATTATAATAGAAAACTACAGATGCCAAAACCTGAACTTAAGGCTTAACTCCCATAGCCTTCCCACTCTGCAGATGGTGGATAGGAACCACCAATTATGCCCAGGAATCCATAAGAGGTGCCATTTTACTCCAATATTTTCTATTGTTCTAGGATATCAGATTCCTTTCACACCATTAGGCAATTGGGAATCCCTAACATTGCATTGGTTAAAATTTTGACTGAGCTCCCACTTTCTAAACTAACTTGGTTAACACTTCACAGGTGGTGGTGTGTGCATGCTGCCTCTGAGCGTGGGTTTCCAAGAGCACCCCAGGAGCCTGCTGCAGAAGTATTTGTGCTAAATTCACAATCACTTTTTCTCTTCTGAGTCCAGTGTGGTTTACATCTTTTGCACTATGAGTCCACTCATAAAACCAGAGTAGAATTAACAGTTTGTAAGGATCCTTAGGAACGTTATGTGCTTGTGAAAATGACACAAATTCAACCTAACTCCAACATAACTGCAGCACAGTGGCCCACAACCCACTGGGTTCTGCTGTCTGTTGTTGACTGACTTATATACAAGTTCCAGGTTTTTAATTGGCCATGGCCTCCTAGGTGTTCCTGAACATATTTATCCTGTTGGGTGGAAGATCTTACTTATATCACTCACAAAGAAGAAAGTCAAGCTAAACAACAATAACAACAAATAGCTTGTATAGTATAATTCTCTAATGCTTAAGCTCTCACCAGCATCTGACCTCTTCTTACTGGGCAGCCTTAGCCTGAGGTTGAGGCCTCAGAAGATGCACTTAGACCCAGTGAGTGTATGTTAATAACGTGAGCCCAGAGGAAGGACCCAGGAGCCACCTGAGGAGTCAAGGGAGAAAAATTCAGCTCAGTACCAGGGAGAGCACTTAAACTCAATGAACATTTACTGAAGATTTTGTGCTAAAGTAGATCCTGGAAAAGTGAAGTTAAGGGATGTCACTTATTTTCAGATCCGTCTAGTCCAGTGAGGTACTAAATAAATAACTGTGGTACTATGCAACAAGTGCTAGTACAGAGGATTCATGCTGGAAAGTGCCTTAGAAAGTGACCAAATACACTGGCAGGGAGTGGGAAGATGAAGGAAGGAAAGTCAGAGATGCTTTCCTGAACTTAGATTTGAACAAAAATGGAAGGAATCCTGATAAAGATGGCAGGTTGGCCCAGTGGGAAAGGAAGCGGGTGAGTCAAGGGAAGGCTGAGAGGGTGCTAATGGCTCAGTATCAACTGGCTCACATATACAGCATTGAGAGGGTTGTTAAAAGCCCTCATCACACTCTTTCATTTGACATTCTCAAAAACTAGTGGGGGACTCAAGTGTCCGGGTCAGCCATCACCATGTCCCACTTTGAACAGAGCTAAAGCCAGTGGCATTCTCTGTCCTCAGCCTACTCTAGGTGTGTAGAGTGGTCACCACACCTACCTAGAGACATTCTCCCTTCTCAGCCTCTGCAGTGCCCCTTTTACCAGACTCCAGAATTCCATCTGGGGATTCCTTTCTTGTTTTCTTTATGGGCTGCTTGTCCTCTATATCCCTCCAGGGTTGGAATGCCCCCATGTATCTGTTCAGGACTTTTCTCTATCTGCTTCTTGTCTCTAAGTGATCTCATCCTGAACCATACCTTTAAAATAATAGATTTTATTTTTTACAACAGGAGGCCATCTTTTAGTGCTAGCTTTACTAGGTTGACAAATTTTCAATATGTGTTTCCAGCCCAAACACAACCCTGAATTCTTTGTTTGTAGATCTTTCTGAGTATTTCATCTGACCACTTAAATCTCAAGCTTGGCATGCCTAAAATAGAATAGTTATCACCTTCCAATCTTCTTTTTTTGTGGGAGGGGGTGAGGTACCAGGGATTGAACCCAGGGACACTTAACCACTGAGCCACAACCACTGAGCCACATCCCCAGCTCTTTTTTTTTATTTTGAGACAGGGCCTCACTAAGTTGTTAAGGCTGGCCTTGAACTTGTGATCCTCCTGCCTCAGCCTCCTGAGTAGCTGGTATTATATGCACATGCTGCCTTACCTGGCTTGCCTTCCACTATTCAACCTGTGTTTCTTTGAGTCCTCCTGATTTCCTGTGGCTGCTGAGATGGTTTTTCATTCTCCCTTGTTTCCTAGTCAGCAGGGCTAGCCTGGATGTGCCTCTGCATCTTAGACCTTTCAAGAGTCCAACTAACAAAAGTTAAGTTCTGCATGATATCCTCACTCTAGCTAAAAGGACATGGAGACCCAGGGGAACTAAGTAATTTGCCCAAGATTTCAGAGCTGGTCATTGCAGAGTCAGGATTTGAACTTTCCCACTCTGCTGATTGCCTAATTGCAATTTCATAATTGACCTAGAGGTGGGAAGGAAATGAACTACGTTCGTTGCAGTAGAACCTCTGAAACTCGGAGAATTCACCTAGAGTTTGGAGAAATACTTAGAGGAGGTGCAGCAGTGGCCTGTGTCTTCAAATTTTGGATTCACAGGAACTGGAATAAATTGGCCTTTAAGATAAATTCAAATCCTGAGACCATATAAGGTCATACATATTACAGGACAGAAACAGGATGGTGTGATTTGAGGTATCTACATCTCACAGAGAATTTTCTTTTTCTCCACAGTCTTTGGAGAGTGCCTTTGGAGATCATGATGTGGTAATTTCCCTCTAAGAGCTTACCTTACCAAACGTTCTCTTGTTTAAACTTCTGTTCAGGTGTAATGTACACAGGTTTCTTTACCATCTTGATTTTTCATTGTCTATCTCCTTATAAATTAAGCACTGAAACTCTGGTTCATGATGCTGCTGGTGACCAAGAGAAATCACAGAGCCAGGGACTTTCCTTCCTTGTCAATAAAGAAATAGTCTATTGGAAAGGGAAGGGTACAGCTTCTGTAATAGAAAGTAGGGTCCCCATAATGAAATAATTCTGTTTTCATGGTGCATTGACCTAGCCCCAAGACAATGTGATTTGTGCCTTTGGCCACTTCCAGACTGAGTGTTTGACTTATCACCCTATTTTTAAACTCCAGTTGTACTGACTTTCTTCAGAAAGGCTGAACCATGTCTGATCCAATCTAGTATTCACAGTGTTGGAAGATCCTGAGAGTAGGATAAAATAACCCTTTCCTACTAAATTATGAAAAAGAAAATCAGGGCTGGGTATGAGGCTCAGTAGTGGGCTACCTGCCTGGCATGTATGAGGCCCTGGGTTTGATCCCCAATCCCAAGCATGACCAAAAAACAAAAACAAAAAACAAAGAAAGCCAAAAGAATTGATTGCTCCCAAGAGCTTTTCTTATATTAATCATTGACAGTCATAGGCAAAATATTTGGGACTCTCAATTCTATACTAAAGTACTCAACCTTGACTGGATGATCACATTCTAGGGGTACTTCTGCCTTCTACTATTTGGGTGGATCAAAGTTCTCCAGAGAGAGTGAAATTCTTCCAAATGTGGTAAAGCATCTGGGATGTTTCACTCTACAAGTCTTTTAATATGTGTATATATAACCACTGGCCCATGCTCACTTGTGGAAAGCCAGGTAGGGCCTATCACTAGGTAGCTCTTCTACCAGGTAGGCTTGGCTATTTGCCTTCTCTTGAGACTTAAACAAGAAGAAATGAGTTGGACCTCTATATCAGCTTCCTCCCTGAGGTGAGTTATCTCAGAGAGTTACATAAGGGCGTTTTATACCTAAGTTAGACAAATCTCAAAACTATTTATAAGCCACAGCACCAGAACCTGAAAGACACTAGTATAGTTCTAAAAGAAACCAGGCATCAGAACAATATGAATACAATTTTAAAAAGATAGAATATCAGCCTCAACATTAAAATTGTATTTCAAGTTGATAGGACCATTAGGTGCATCAGATATTGTGTGTTGGTAAGCATGTTTACTGCATTTGTGGCTTTTACAACTAGTTTAGAAGGCTAATGGGTACTGGTTTAGCTGAAAAGTCTTAGGTTCAATGATACCTGAGGGGAGGGGGCAAGAAACTCAGGATCTCTGTCTTGGGATTCTTTCCAGTTTGTATGAAACCATAAAATTCCAAATGCAAAGAAAGTAAGGATATCAAATTTGACACTTAGTCTGGTAACATATACCAATCAGCCCAAACAGGAGCCAAATGTGCAGTCCCCTCCCTAACATTCCTGCTCCCACTCCTCAGCATGCTAAAAAAGAAAAGAAAGAAAGAAATCTCCCAATAAGCACAAAGTGGAGACCTTGAATGCTGTGCAGTAGTCATTCAGTGAAAAACCAAATTAACACTAATTATATTCTGGCTTGCTGTGGTGCAGCCAGTGTGACTTCACAAGGGGAAATGGCATCCGAGGCACTAGGTGGCATCATTCTGACACATTTACAGACCATTAGCCAGCACTAATATCATTTCAAAGGGCTTCTGTCAAAACAGAAAGGGCACCCTAGGAGCACTCTGCTCAGCCCTGTGTGATCTGTGAGTGAAAACTCTGGGCTCCCAATGGAGAGGAAGAGTTTGGACTGGAGTTGGGTATCCATTCCTGACTAACCTTGTTCCCTAAATGTAGGTCACTCAGAGTAGGCTGTCCCTGATATATCTAAATAGATTCTAGGAACACTTTTTTTTGGGGGGATGGGGGTATTGTAAGAAATGCTCTTGCCTCATTAACTCACAGAAAGATCTCAGTTCTTCCACAGCATTTGAGATTTCTGGCCACATGATACAGATATTTCCTGGGCAAAGTTGGAGTTTGTTTCTACACTTGGAGTTTCAGAATTAGGGTTGCTCAGCTTCTGCAGGTTTCTATCAGAGAGAAACAGACAGGTTTACTATAAACTAGGCGATGCTAGACTGCTGAGGAGTTTAGAAACTGTTCATGGAATTCAGAGAACAAGTTAGGAGACTCTCTCTAAAAGTCGTCTGAACTCTTGCCACTCAAAATGCGGTCCAGGGACCAGCATCATGGGCATCCTGGGAGTTGGGGGTACTCTGTTAGAAATGCAGACTCTCAGCCCTCAACCTAGTTAGTCTAGATCAGAACCTACATGGAGATAAGGTCTCTAGATGAGTCCCATGCACATGACTTTTAAAAAGACCTGAGCTAGTCTATACTCCCTAGTGCAAGGGTGCTTTTTCAGAGAGGACAACTCATTTTCTCTCTCTCCCTCTCGTTTTTTCTCTCCCTTGCCTACCTTAATGAACTAAGAATTTCTGTACTTACAGCCCAAATTTGTACTTACACCAAATCTCTTCTCATATTTGCCTAGATCCCCTTTCTTCTTCTATTTTTTTCTCCCTCCTTCCACATACCAGGCTTACACATTCAGCCCTCATGGACATCTGGATCCTGCCCAGGGGAAGGCCAACTCTGCAGTTAAAGCAGTTAAAGTAGGAAAAACACTCCACATAGATCACAAAAACTGAACCCAAGCCTCAGTTCTGCAGAATCCTGAATGCAGTCTTTCCATTTTGCTAATAACACCAATTTCCCCGGATACAGAGATGAAATGAAATGGTGTATGTAAAAGAACTTTATGAGCTATAAAGCATTAAAGATATGTCTAAGGTCTTGTTCCCCAAGGGGCTGTTTTTGAACACATGCTATTCATAAAGGAGGCAGTATTTTGTAAAGGTTAAGAGCATGGGCTCAGAGCAGATTGCTGGGGTTCAAATCCCAGTTCTGTTATTTCCTGGTAACCTTATTTGACTTGGTTTCCTTGTTTGTAATAGTATCTATGTTCTACCACGTTAGGGCTGCCACGAGGGGTGAGTTCATGTGCATGCCATGCTTAACGTGTCCTCTCGTTAGTTGTGCCCATATGGACCACTTGTCTTTAAATGTATCCATAAATATAAGCTACAATTACTACAAAGGGCACAAGTTTACATCTGAGGATCTGTTATATGTTATCTGTAAGGGAAACACAGAGACATGGCATAAATGAAAAGTGAGCAAACATGGGGGAAAACTTGAGGGGGAGAAAAAAAGAGACAGAGAGGAGATTTAGGGACACAAAGACATAGAATAAGCATCAGGATTAGTGAAAAGCAGAGCTGAAAATATAAAGGGGCAGACTTTATATTACTCAAAAAAAAAAAAAGCATTTGTAGGTATCACTGCAAGGAAATGAGTATTTGTCACATATGAGAGCCAACATGGGCTATAGTCCTCAGTCAGATACTGATCACCTGCCCAGATAGAATTGACCTAATTTCATATGGAGGATATTTTTACATATTAGATTAATAAGTCGTTGTACCATTGGCTCCCATTTAATAAGAACATAGTGCTATGAAACACAATATAATGATGAAGACATACTGAAATGTGCCTTCCTGAAACCTTCAGAAAATCTCCATGTGCCTGCATTCTATGTCACTGCTCTGCCATCTACATGGAAATGTGTGTCCCCGCCCTACCCCATAGTGCTAGGGATTGAACCTCAGTCCTTGCACATGCTAGACAAGTGCTTTCCCACGAATCCACAACTCCAGCCCTGCATGGAAGTTTGACTCACTAAGCTAGAGTCCTGACCTTCATAGTTCTCCTTCTCTTGTGTCTACACAGTAGACACAAGGATTCTGTTAAAGTCCAACTCGACTCCCTGAGAATCTGGGTTCAGCCACTCTTCACAACTTCCACGTCTGCTTTTAGCTGTAGTCCTTTTTGCTAGGGCTCTCTTCTGTGTAGCCTGTTTTGAAGAAGTGTTTGATGTCTATCTGAACATAAAGTGATTCTTTTTAGACACTTGACTCTCTCTGCTTCCTCACTCTCCATGCCACATGCACTTGCATCTCAGCTTGGTCCAGGTCTGCATCTGAGGGTTACATCTCTTCTTTGTGCACTCTTCCTGTATTCTTGCCATTCATCCTCAAAGATGGCTCCAGGACAATATCAGTAGAATTCTGCTCTTTCATAAATGTCCCAACAGAGACAGGGTAGGATTGATTGGCAAGTGATAATGATGATGACAATCAAGGCTAGTCTAAGGAAAGTTATTGACTAAGTGAAATGTGAACTTTGTCTTTACCCTTTGACTACAGAACCCTTCTCCTCACTTTCTAGGTTTCCTTCCTTCCTCCAATGTCCTCATTCTGCACTGCATAGACATAGTATCCTTCCATGGCACTCTACTCACCACTGGTCTGCCTTGGTGTCTGGAAATTCCACAATTATGTATCTATTTCTTAATGTAAATGTCTCTCCAAGGAATCTCAGTAATTAAGTCATTAGTGAACATATGGGAGTGGTTAGTGAGAGGGGATCCAATGTCTCAAAGTGTTTAAGATTTGAATGGATGGAACAAAATTCTACACTGTGAGGAATTTCCTTTTGGAACAATGCCATTTAGTCATGAGGGAGAGTAAATGGACTATCTAGTCACTCTCGGGTCCCTTGGAAGCTACAGTTTGAAATAGATGTAGTATAATAACAGGAGGTTCTGAGAAAGTGCCATCTCACTTTGGCTATTCTCACATGCACATTATACCAGCAAGATTATTTCCAGAGTTTTCTAAAATAATTATACATATAAAACTCCATAGATTTGTGATTGAAGCACTTAAATCTTTCTTGAGTCTGAAGGATTCCACGGTTCCATTGAGGAGTTACAGCTTTGCCCAATGACACCAAGATATTAGGTGAAATGATATTAAATACACATGCTAAGGGCTGGGGATGTAGCTCAGTTGCAGAGTGCTTTTCTGGCATGCACAAGGTCCTGGGTTCAATCCCCAGTAGTATACCAAAAAAAAAAAAAGTAATTTGTTAAAGAGTAGTTTAAACATTTGCAGCAATTTTTGGACCTGCTGGTTCACTAGGTACAGCACCTACAGCATCTTGCCCAGAGGGAGACTAAAGGATTGAGCTGCTAATAATGATTATGATAAATTATTTCTCTTCCTTATGGTCATGAAAATCCTTTCTCTGAGTTTACTTCATGTTTTTGGAATATGGATTCATGAGTAAGAAAAAAGAAATAAGGTGAAATCTTGGTAAGTGTTAACTCCAATAGACGCCAATAAAGGGATAATTTTCCCTTAGTTCTTAAACAATCTCCATTATTCATTGACTCAGGCATGTTCACACATAGATTTCAAGGTATCAATGTGGTTTTTATTTTATTCAGGTGTGTGCCCTCAGTGTCTCTGCTACTCACCTGTCTTGTTTCTGACTCCCTTGAATTATTTAATGTTTTTCCCCATTAATCTAAATTAGAGGTGTTTTTTTTTAAAGGGGGGATGGGTGAAAACTAAAAATAGTCACCGAAGCCAGGATATATTACACCAACTGCTTTTGCCTCTGGTGGTTACTGGAGTTTCCTTTGTTGTCTTGCTTGATTGTTTCATTTATATGGCAGGTTAGACAGCAACAGACTTCTGTTATTGCCTTTTCTCAGTGGTGGATTTTTTAGGCTCAGATTCCCCTGAGGCAGCCACTCCCCATCCCCAGCTGGTGACAAGAGGTGCTGTTGCTGTCAATACTTACACCTACTGGAGAAAGATCAACAGAGATGCTATTAAGTGGCATGGAGTGTCTCCATTTTTAACTGTTTAGTCCTTTGTTGAGACAGGGAGAGAGACAGAGTAAGAGGCCATTGAACAGGTTACATGTCCTAGATGCTTTATGTACTTTTTTTTTTTTTTTTGCAGATGTGCAATTGCATTTTTTTTTTTTCTTTATTCCTGTCTTCCCACCACCAGCTACTATCCTTACCTTTAAGGTTGTTCTGATTTTTGATGCTTTTTAAATTTTTCAATAATCAGAGATAACTGGTAATAGAATTGCCAAAGAAGTACATTAAAGTGGAGGAGACAACTGTAGGGGGCAGGGTTTTCACAATAGGCTGAGAATGGGAGGATCAAATCTGTAATTCAATCCTCAGGCTATTTCTAAAAGTTCTCCCAGGAAACTTTGGGTCATTAGTTACTTTCTAAATTTCCATTACTCTTTTAGCTAATGCAGCCATTGAGCGTCATCCTTGGCATAAAACTAGGAATGAGGAGATTTATGGAGGGAAAGGAAGTGAAACTTTGTGAAATTAAGCAGATTAGATCGCTCTGGTAATACTTAAGGCGATAAATTAGCACTGCAAGTTGAAACCCTAAAGAATCTTGGTCATTAGGAAAGGGTTTCTCCCTCCGATCTTGTCTCCTGCAGGCATCCCAGCTCCCATTTTATCTCCTTTTAGCCCATAGAGCAGAGAGATAGGAAACACAGGCCAAGTTTTTTTGTTTTTTGTTTTTTTGTTTTTTGTTTTTTTCGTTTGTTTTTTGTTAAGGGCACAAAAAGCAAGGTGAAAAAAATCTAAGGTTAAGAGATATTATCTAGTCTTCAGATCAATTTAGGACCAAGACCACCTGGAGCACCAGGATAGACACTACCACATTCTGATTGGAAAAATAAGAAATAGAGATAAATTTTAGAAAAGGAGAGTGGCCCTGGAGCCAGAAACCTCACTATAAAACCATAACAGAGAGAATTTCCAGAAGGAGATTGCAAGAGAAAGGCAGGAGACCTTCTCTACTAATGGCAGTGCAGGCACCAGGTGAGTAAGCACCCACATTAATTCCTCAACAAGATCAAGGAGGCTGGCCTAACTGCTCAGAGATGGCCTGGGTGTGGTGAAATAATTGGGAATTGGAAAATGAGTAGGATTTGGAGAAGTACTGTAGATCAAAGAAGGCATTTAAAAATGTTCCCCTCCCTCCGTAACCACAAACTTATGAGCTAAACTTGGCTCCATTTTTTAGAAAATACCCAACGTCCTAGCTGTTTTTTCATTGAAATAAACTTGATGAACTCCAATAAGTATTCTGAAGTTACCCTATGAGCAAAAGCAGTAAAAGCATAATGATGGCATAACACAGAACCTAGCAGGAGAAAGCTCATAATATTCTGTGACTTCAATTTGATTTCTGTTTTGTTTCCTCCGCAATGGGATTTTGCAACATTTCAAACTGTGAATATATTTTCATATGAATATATATAATGTTGACAAACATGCATTATGAACAATTTATAAATTATTACATAGATTTATCCTCATATAAGAACATATTTTTAAATATAAAATATTAAGTTTAAAACAAAATATAATTCAAAATTATATGATTAATAAAAATTATGTGATTAATAATATGTGACATATAAGAGAAATGGTTACTTTTTCCCATTTGACAAAGATATGCAGTTTAACTTGCTATTTAATTATGTAAGAAAAAGCATTATTTGCATGCAAATAGATTTTGAACAAAACATTGAATTTGGGTTTGGAGAAATCATTTCTATTAATGTATGGATTGAGAATTAACTGTGTTTTATAGCATCAAAATCTTTTAAAAATAAGTACCAGAGTTTGACATGAAGAAAACTGTTATATGCATCTATGAATTTATCAAAATGAACCCCAATATTAGGTATAACTATAAGGCACTAATAAATAAAATTACAAAATAGCAAAATTACCCAATGAGATAATTTTTAAAAAATATTATTATAAATTTTTGCTTGGAGTTCTTGCACTTTATGTTAAGGTTATTATTTTAAAAACATTTTTCTGGTAGATTTTTAAAGGGCAAGAGAAAAGGTTTTGGGCTGCTATTTACCTTATGTCTCTGCAAATAATGCACCTTCCATACAGGCAGACTTTATTCCCAACAAATGAACAACCGCATTGGGCAGAATCATTGCTATGCTTCCTGTATTTGTTTTGAAGGAATGCAGATGCAGAAATCTAAGAACGCTGATCCAATGAGTGCTGCAGGAGGGTTCTCAGGGGCCCTTAGACAGCAAGCACAGTGTGATAGTTAGGAGGGAGACCCTGGGGCCAAGCACTGAATTTAAACCCAAAGTCCCTGCTTCCCCTCTTTTCCCACCATAGGACTTCCTATCTCTGAAACCTTGAGCAAATGACTTAAACTTTCTGTGCCTCAGTTCCTTCATCTGTAAAATGGGCACACTAATAGTGTCTACAGTGTAAGATTAATAGGAGGATTAAAATGAATTAGTATTTTTAAAGTAATTAAAACATTGTCTGACATCTTCCTCTATTGCTTTCTTTAGTGTTTTGTGGTTTTCATTGCAGAGGTCTTTCACCTCTAGTTAGACTGATTCCCACATTTTTTTTTTAGGCTATTGGGAATGGGATGGTTTTCCTAATTGCTCTTTCAGGATTTGTCATTAGATTATAGGAAAATAATTGATTTATGCATGTTAATTTTGTATCCTCCTACTTTGCTGAATTTATTTATGAGTTCCTGAAGTTTTCTGGTAGAGGTTTTTGTTTTGTTTTGTTTTGTTTTGTTTTGTTTGGTGTGTGTGTGTGTCTTATAAATATAGGATCATTTTGGTGGCAAACAAAGATAGTTTTAGCTCTTCTTTTCCTATTAATATAAATAAAAATAAACCCAATAAATTTAAAAAATGGAAGAGGGAACTTTACTATGTACCTCACTGACATTAAAAGAATAATAGAATAAAATTGTGAGAAAAAAGTAATTAAAACAGAACCTAGATAATATAGTACTATTTTAATTAATTTTTTATCTCTACCTTGTTTAACCTGATGTTTAGGGCTAAAAATGATTTTAAACTATGGAATGGTTAAAGTTGCAATGGGCTTCTTTTTTCACTGGCTGGCTACTGGGCGATGGCTGAATCCCATGCCTGATCATAGGAGCTAGCAGCCAGCACACACATTCTGTCCATATGTTTAAGCTCCTCCTTTAAAGGAAAATATCTAGATAATGTTTTAGCTAAAATTGAAACTGGTGTCATTACCACCTTTCAAAACAAAAACTTCCTGAACTATCTTTATAAACTCCATGATTTGGAAAAGTAGACCAACAGTAGCTCAAGGTCTAAAGAAAATCAAAGACTCTTTAAAAACTTGATTTGATTTTGTCTAAAATATAGGGGAAAACTTTCCATTCATTTTGAGCTTGCACACTTTCAAGGCTTCTCTGTGCAGCTGTGCAGGCTGTACACTGAGCATCTCCAGGGCTCCCCAGACATTTCCTCTGTGCATGCTGCCACCGGAAGTATGCAGCTGAGCAATCTGAAAACACTAGTCCCCATGATGACCCTTGTGTCATTAGGACCTATCTCATTTCTCTGTCATATGGCAATCCTTCAAATACTTGGAGATAGTAATCATATTATCCCAAATCTTCTCTTTTCTCAATTAAACATCAAAACTTTCATCAATCCAACTTTGTATGGCATGTTTCAAAACCCTAACTTTGTTCATCCAACAAACATTTGTTGAGTTCCTACACTGTGCCAGCTGTTATGCTATGTTCTGTTGGTGCCCAGATTCATAAAGCACAGAATCTGACTTAAAAGACCATCTATGCCACATCCCAGTTTGTTGATATTGCCTGTATATTCTTCCCAGAACAAGAAGTCTGGTTAAGGAAGTCTGCCTGTGTCTAGCTTCTTGACCATGGCAGTGTACCGCCAACCTTGCTGAGTACCAAAAGTCTCATAATCCACGCCAAGCCTCATCTTCTGGTAGAGGCTTTTGCATTTTTTGTTTGTAAAGCTTTACACTTGTTCCTGCGGAAGGTTTTCTTCTAAGATTTAGTCTATCATGCCCAGTCATCAAAATTTTAAAAATATTCAACATATCTACTTTCATTCCAAACAATATGGCACTTAAGTCCTCAATTAAAGATATTGGACAGAGCAGAGTCTAACTAAGATGGTGGCCCCCACCTGGGACAATTCCTGTCCAGTAACCAGTCTCCTGGCTTCTACTCTTTGCACCCTGACAATTTACTTATATACACTCAATGGTCCTCAAATTTGTCCATGAGTTTCACATGAGATGTTTTTGAAGAAACCTGACTTCTGTGTGAATTACATCTTGCTAATATTTGGTCTAAGGATCCTATCAGAGGAAGAACTGGAGAAGGCAGAGTGTTTGTTTCTGTGTCCCAGATTGGTTTTTAATAGTTGCTACTACATTATCCAGGGATTATAAAGTCAGCCTTTTAATAAACAATCCCAATTATTTTTGGAGGGAGCAGTACTAGAATCAAGGGCCTTCATGAGTTGTTTACATTTTTTTCCCTTTATTCTCTCTTAAAAATAAGCCTGGCAACTTTAGGTCTTCTGTTCTCTTGGCATCCATCTTGCTTTCTTGAGGTTTCCCAAAGATCATGAATACAGATCAGCCATCTTTACTGTAAATCCTCTTTGCCAAGTTAGAGGCCAGAGTAGAATTCTCCCATGCTGGCAGGAAGCTTCCCTTGTCTCAGACAGGATCATCCTAATTAATAATAATCACAATAATATTGTGCTTTGCATTTTATCCAGGGACACCTGAACAGCAGAGTGTTTCATGAACATTATTTAATTAAGTCTTATGACAATCCCAGGAGGGGAACTGGGAAGCTGAGCGATTGGCTTAATCTCTGTATAGGGAAGGAGACCTGTCAGGAGGAGCAAGGCAAGAGTGTAGGAGGAGACAGGCTGGGAGGTAAAGCAGAGGAGGCAGTAGATGGCAGGTATGCATTTCAACCTCTCCACCAGCCATGCATCTGGAAGAAATCCCCACAGCTGAATCCTTCAGAAAGGCTCCTATGGCATTCTGTTTATTGCTCCAAAATAATAGCAGAGTTCTATATAATTTGAAGTTCTCAATGTGATTTTAAATTTACTGAAGAAAGTGTTTATTAAGTAATATTTGTACTTCATCTTTTTGCTCTCCCATTTTCTCTCCTTGGCCATTTCTGGAACTCAAATTCATCAGTCACAAGATTATTGAATAAGAAAAGCGAATGACCATATTCATTGTCAGTGCCAAGCCCAGGACCATAATCCGTCATATCCCTCTGGTCTGAAGCCTCAAAGTTGGGTCCAGAGAAAGCTACTCTAGAGCCATCAAGGGCTGTTCCATTCTTCCCAAGAAGAGCATATGCCACCAGGTGTACTGCATGGGTCACAGGCTGCTGACTGCTCTGCCCTGGCAAGCTGGACTCTAAGGACCCTCTTATTACCCCAGACCAAGAGAGAATAACAGTCCAACCCACACTTTATGATGGGAAACTCTATAAGAAACAACATCCGAGTGATACTTGGCAACAACAATAACAACAAAAAGTTGCAACTTAACTATACTTGAGTTAATATAATCCCAGTGGCCAAGACAGGAAGGATTTCGAGTTCAAGAATTCAAAGCCAGCCTCAGCAATGGAGAGGTGTAAGCAACTCAGTAGGGCCCTTTTCTCTAAATAAAAATACAAAATAGGGCTGGGGATGTGGTTCAGTGGTTGAGTGCTCCTGAATACTCACCTCAAAAAGAAAAATATATGTATATATAAAATTTGTAGGAACTATTTTTATTTATTGCTGGAACTTTCGAAATAAAACTTTCATCACATGAGAAAAACTTGGAGAACTAAGTCGTCGTCACTAAACATACTGCAGCACAAAACAGGTTGTGTTTAATTAAATTAAAATTCATTTAACGGAAAGCTCTTTCCCCACAGAATTTATCTTCTTCCTCGCACTTCACCTCCACCTAGTGCTCATTCACATTCCTGAGGAACCTCTTCACATGTATCCCTAGCTCTGGTTTGCTGTCTGAATCTACATTTCATACTTCAATTTCTCTGGACCAAATGATGTTCAAGAAAAAAGCAGAAAAGGGGATATCTGGTTCTGAGATAAATATCAATAACTGATCAATTAGACTACTATGTGATATGTGTTGACTATAAATTGGGAATATCATTGCCTGTATTTTGTGAGAAATTGCCTAAATTTTTATTTGCACCTTTCCAACAGGGAAGGAAGCCAATACAGTGGCCATCAATAGGTTCAGTGTATTCAGCACTACCTGCACCAGTTTCTCTGTGGTGAATACCTCTTGCACATTTTCAAATACAAGGAGACGAGATGTGCATGCACGTGGGCATATATAGATATGTACCCTCTCATACATTTGTTATCAACACCAGCACCTTTAGAGATGAGGAGATGAAATGCTATTTTTGGAAAAAAAAACCCTGTTCTTTCATATGGATTTTTCAGAAAAGAGCCCAGCCTGCCACCCATTCAGGCCTCTAGGCATCGCAGTGCTGCCCTGCTCCAAATCTTACTTCTATTCAAAGTCCACATTCTAAGATTGAGTGAGCCTTCCTGAGCCCCAAGAAAAAGATCCACTAGCATGGCTCCTGATGCCATTATCCGTGTCTTCCCAATATGGGAGAAAGAATGAACCTAGGCTTTTCAAAACAGGCTGCCCAAATATATTTTTTAAAAGATGTTTTGCTGACATCTAGAGGCATTTGGGTAATAACACTTATTAATAATGATTCTTCTCACTTATAGGGCGTCTCGTGTTTCATGATCCCTCAGCTCTTTACACACATTAATTAATTACGCATCACAGCACCCCTGTGAGGTAGAGTAGGTAAGCATTATTATGTGCAAAGGATTTATTGATTTTTCAAGGCAATATATAGCTGAGGCACAGAGGGAAAAACCATAGGAGCATGAATTAAGGGAGGAAAAAAAAAACAGATACAGTGAATGCAAAAGAAAACAAATAAAAGTAAGAATTACCCCCACTGTGCTCTTTAGAAAGGAATGATTACTTCACAAGATCAAGGGCCTGATCATTAACTAATACGGTTGTCAGCAACTTATGCAAAGGCAGAGGGAAGGAGTCTTCAAAAAAAAAGTCCAATCTTCATTTTTAAACCCATTCACAGTGCTGCCCTGGGTGTTCCTGCAGCCTGGGCTTTCTGTTAGTCACTGAGGAACTGTGACAGCAGCAAGGCCATAGATTTATGATGGAGGCATTTTGTACATTTATTACATGGGTGGGGATGAGGGGTGGTGTGGGCTCATAGAAAGCAGGGATGGAGAAACTAGAGCCAAGTTTCTATGCAAAAATATGCTTGGAGGCTGTGGAATTTAAACTATGCCACTGAGTACAGCTATATAAATTGACTGTCTTGGAATTCATCTAGTCTTGTTTTATGGTAGTGGCTCAGCTACAATTTTTTTTAGGCAGTAACTCTTCTAGGTTCTTATTTTAGGCATGGTTCTTATTTATTTTCATGGAGCTAAAACTTCTGGGGCTTACTATTCCATTCTCAACTGAAAGGTAATATCCTACTTAAAAAGAAAAATATCATAAAATCACTAGCTTGCAGACACCAAGACATGATAAAAGACTGGAAAGATGCTTTATATTCTTTCTATAAGTTATTGTAATGCTTTCTTTTATGAGGATAACAATAAGTTGCCTTTATAACAGCTTATTTTGCTCAAAATTCTGATACCCATTGGGTTGAAAGAATGTAACAAGAAAGTAAGGTGAACATAAATGATCATAAAAGACCCTTGGAGATTTGGGGGTGGCTTATCTTTCTGGAATCAACATTGAAAAATAAAAGGTACAATGTTGCCCCCACCTTCCCAACGACTCTCACTCATCCCCACATTCCCAGACTCATGGAAACCTAATTCTATCACCATGAACATTGCCACTGCCACACTCGGGTATCTGTTGAAAAACCTTCAACCCATGTGAAAAATTAGAGAAGGACAATGCTGAGAAAGTCATTTTAAGGATTTGAGGATTAATTAGAATAAGTGATCTCGGGGGAAACCCTTCCTGGTGATGTCTTTTCTATCTATACTAATGTTGGTTGTTTATTTCCTTTCATACGACCAAACTGACAGAAATTCCACCATGTCCGGATTTATTTGCATAAAATATAATACTTATTAAAGGTCTATATATGCCTGTTCATTGTTCATCAAAATGAAATAATGTGATCAAGTTTCCTCCCAGCTTGTGATGTGGACAAAATCTGCAGGACCCTGGGGGAGTTTTGTTCGGGGTAGAGTTGAGGTGAATCATTTTGAATCGCAAATCACTTTGGGGCGAGGTGGGCTGGAAGGTCACATGATGTTGAGCATAAGACCCATGGGACTTGGAAAGAAGACTACTGGTGAGATGGAAAGGAACATGCACCAGAACAGATAGGGAAGGTACCACATGCAACCATCATTTTCAAAATGTTGGCTAAACCCATCTCAACAACTGGGAAGGAGAAAAGAGACTCTTTCCTCTTCCTCTTTTTTCTCCTGGTTCTCTCTTCTGCCCTTTGTTTGACCTGTTCTCCCAAGATATCACATCTTTGCTATAATTCAACCCTGCTCTGGGTTAAGGAGGCTTCCGGAGTTCACGAAGGAACTCAAACACCATCAATCTTCTTGTTTCTCAGGGAAAAATGTCTTTTGAGTTCCTAATCAAGGGATAAAAAGAGAATTTAGAAAACGACCCCTTTCTAAATTTGGTGACTGCTTCATCTTCAAACAAGTAGTGCTAAGAAGAGCCAAAGAATTTCATGTCAATCTATATGTCATTGGGTTCCTTTTTGTCTTTGAACTTGGCTGAGTTTGTGGGCATTGCAATCTGTACATTCCATGATCGAAGAGAAAAATTTACTTTCAAGTTCTCTGTGTACTCTCTTCTCCTGCAGATATGCAGCCACTTGTCTAAGATAGAAACAATTTATAACAGGTGAATATTAACAAATATGTATTTTACTCTTTTTAATGGTTATGTGCCTCCTGGGTGGAGAGCAAGCTGGATAGTTAAAACACTTTCATGCACTAGTAATATCTTCCCATTTGCAAAGAAGCTACTGATGGGAAGGCACACATGTGGGGCCTAAAAATCAAGGGATTTACCAAAAGACTTTTATTCTTAGGACTTGTAGCCTTGGGGGGGTCATTTTCAGTTCTGTGTTCTTTTAGAAAATTTATTTCAATAAAATGTCTGGATTGAGTGGAATCTGAGTGATGGTTTAAAAGGACTTTTTGCTGCTTGGCTTTATCTGCAGTTGTGGGATTACGCAGGGGACAAATGGGAGGTGTCACGGAGGACATGTGTCAAAGCTGAATGGAGAGATCAGCAAGGTTCTGCCCTCATCTCTGCTGTACCTTATCACATTTAGGAACCCCCAATTTGTTTTCATGATCACAGCTAAAATCATAAGTTCACTCACCTAATCCTGAGCAAGAACTAGTCTTTAGTTCAAAAGATTGAGATGTTCTTAGTACATGTGTCTCTCTATTCCAAAGCCTTTAACTACCTTTATCTCACATAGAGTGAAAGCCACAGTTCTCGCCAAGGCTGCTGTGGTCCTACTTGGTCTGGACCTCTCAATCCTTTAAGCTCACCTCCTCTCCTCTCCCAGTCATTCACTCTACTCAGGCCTCCTTGTTATAACCCTTAACCACTCAGGAAATGCTTGAGTCAATGTCTTCACTGCTGTGACCAAAAGATCAGACAAGAACGATTTTACTGGAGGAAAATTTTATTTGGTGTTCACAGTTTCTGAAGTTTCAGATCATAGAAGGTTGGCTCCATTTCTCTGGACACAAGATGAGGCAAAAAATCATGGGGGAAGAGTGTGGTGGAGGAAAGTGGTTCAGGACATGACAATTGATCAGGAAGCAGAAAGAGAGCTCTGCTCACCAAGAGAAAAAATATATAACCAAAGGCACACCTCCACTAACACCCGCCTCCTCCCAAACACTTCCTGCCTACAGTTACCTCACAGTTAATCTCTATCAGGCGATCAATGTACTGATTAGATTAAGACGCTCCTAACCCAGTCATTTTACCTCTAAACTTTCTCCCATTTGCCTCACACACGAACTTTTGGGGGATACCTCACATCTATACCATAATAAGATGCAGTCCTGCCTCTGGGTATTTGCATTTGCTGTTTATTTTTCTCATCCATTTGATTGGATATCTAAACAACTCCCTCCCTCCCTCCCTCCCTTCATTTCTTGACCTAAGTATCACTTTGGGGAGCACTTGCCAACTTTCATCTAATTTTTCAACACTCCTTCCCCTTCTCAAAGACTGCATGCTTCCTATTTCCCAGAACTGGTTTATTTTTCTTCCTGGCACTCTAAAAAGCCTGGTACCATGTATATTTTCTTCTTTATCATGGTTATCATTAATACACCCCAAGTAGGAAAAAAACATATATAGTCAGGATTTGCTGTTTTATTCACTGCTCTATTCTCAGGATCTAGAATAGTATCTGGTACTAGGAAGTATTCAATAAAAATGTGTTGAATGAGTCTGAGGAAAAGGCCTCAGAAATTGTTTTCAGAGATTCAAAGTGTTAATGTGGGAACACCAAGCAGTAAGTTTAAGCATAGGGAGAAATTAACTTTGTTTAAAGTGGCCAGTTGAACAAATTAAAATCACAGACCAAATTACACAATCAAGCCTTTAATGAAACTACCACAAATTCATTCAAGGCCACCCAGATGATTTCAAAAGCAATGTGGCAGAGTGTGTCTATTTCAAAGTGATAAATGCATATTCAACTGCTAATGTTTTTTTCAGAAATCTTGTGTAGCTTCAGTAAGGCCAATTTATAAACGTTAACTACTATAGCTAATTTAACTGGCTAATTTTAGACATTTTGTTGAATTAAAGTCTGCATTTTATTGTGTATCATTGTGTCTACTGCTAACATTAATATGCATTTTGTAATGTGGAACCACAAATGTTTTAAATACATATTTGTGCTTCTATTCCAGAAGCATTTGTGTTAACTAGAATTATTTTTTTGCCTTTGTATGTTTTCAAGGCTGTTCTGTCTGATCATACATCTATCAGGCAGAGTTTCATAGGCTTAAGGCCTAAGTGGAGCAACTCGGGAAGGATATTAGATTTGAGGACTAGTAGGAATTCAGTAAACCCTTCCTTTCCTTTCTCTCTTCTTCTAGAAGTGGCCAAAGAATGTGGTTTGGAGAAAGAGGCTGAAAATATTGTCAATTGGTATCTACATGTGACTCCTTAACCAATGAGATGAGCATTGAAGAGGCCTTGTTACCCTGAAATGCATCACTGGCAGGAGGATCCAAGCTTATATAGCACAGCTGTCTGGCATTTTGGAAGAACAGGGTGTGTTTTCTAATCCTTTTGCCTAACCACACTTAAATTTCACTAGTGCACCATAGCCCTGGCTATATTGATAATATGCTATAAAATTTTTACCTTTATTAAATACATGTTCATTCTTTCTCCCTTGTAAGCTTCTCAAATTCAGGTTGGAACTTTGTCTGTGATTCTCACCTTTTACTTCTCCCCAGACACATCTTCCTTTTCTACTTTGCCACCCCCTCATATAAAATGGTACTATATATGTAGAAATAATTCTAATAAATAGACAAAATGTTCTTAGTGATATATATATATATATATATATATATATATATATAATCTATTCCAAGCCTCTACATAGAAACACAGACATACTCACATCACTATAAGATTAACATGTCCTCAGAGCAGAACTGTTATCTTTCAAACCACTTCTACAATTATTAAGCTACCTACTTCTTCAGGGCTATATTTTGCACAATTTATTTCTCCCGGTTGTGAGATTTCATGAATGCCTTTGATGGTTATTAGCAGTAAATTCTTATATTGTACCATCCATAGACACAAAAGACTCTTAGAACAAATATTGGATAAGTGTAGTTTTGTTATTTGTAAGAAAACATAGTTCCTCATTTTTAAAATGCAATTAAAGCAAAGAGTAACATTCCTCCCCCCATTTCTCTTAAGAATACTTGACATTTCCTTTGAGTTAACATCTATAAAGTAACTTTAGGGGACTAGCTCAAGTTTTAATAAAAATAAAAACTATGTAAAAAAATATTAACAAATAAAAGGTCTGTTGCTCAATAGACTACCGAAGACCACAGAGATCATAGAGGGAGCATGGGTTTTAGTCAGACCAACATATTTAAAACTTAGGTCTACCACTTACAAGCTATGCATTATTGCTAATAAGTTAGCATTTGAAACCACCCCTTGAAGTGAGCACTACCATTTCCATTTTACAGTGGAGAAAATAGAGACTCCAGGTTTACAAAAGAAAATGTGTAAGTCAGATGTTTGACACATGGCAGAACTTGAAAAATTTAACTTCTTAAAAATTACATTAAGAACACTATACCCACACTGACTTTGCCACATTCTCAGTGCTGTGGGGAAGCTTTATCTGTGTTCGCATTTAATTGTTACAAAAATCCTATGATTTAAATATTACCTTCTTTTTGCATGTCAGGAAATGAAGGCATAGGAGGCACCTACTCAGCCCTAACAGCCATGCTTGGGAAAGATCCTGGGAAAGACCATAGCATCAGACCACTTGCCAACCAACATCTCTGTCACAGTGCCAACACTGGAATTGTGGTTTTCTGATTTATTAATCCCAGACAAAACTGAATCCTTAAGTACCCTTTACACTACATGGTTAACTACATGTTGAATCTTCTTTTTAGATATTTAAAATAAAGCCCACATTTGCCTGAGCTATAATATTAAAAAAGGCTCATTTCTTTAGTAGAATTTGAGTAACTGGTATTTGTCTACATTTGGAAATTCATTATATGCAGGCAAGGATATTTTCCTGAATTTTGTCATTCTTTAACTGGCAAAGAAAAGAGATGTTTAGACATATAGAAGTGACACATTTAGGCATATCTTCTTATGTTAGAATCAGACTATTTAAAAGATACCTGTGTTTTCTCAGGAACCATCATCGGTGTCCCCGTCTAGATATGATCCTGTCCTGAAGCTCTGTAGCAGTTCAGATATTCTTATATCACCAAATCAAAATGTTGAAAAGAGGGATTGGAACAAATGATCATTGCTGCTGAAGGAATCATGATGATTTCTTCCTGATCAGAACAGGACATTGAAAATTAGACCTGAATAGATCATACAGACTAAAGAATGAGAAGCCATGCAGTTCTGTGAGCATAAAAGTAGCCCCAAATGCCTCAGAGCTCAGCACCAAGTCAAGGTACCTGCATGCATGTGTACCATCAGGGCAAGGAAGAGAAGGGACTTGGAAGAGGAATGACTAAGTTGGGAATAAGTGACTAAAGGACTTTGGTGAACGTGGACATGGGAAAGAAGCAATTTCTATCTCAGTTATCTACAAAATGGTTTGTTTCTGAAAGATATCACTGAGAATAAACATGTCTCTTATTGAATTCAAAGGTAGATAGTTTTGTGGTTTCTATAGCAGTTAACGGTTGTTTAATGCTTTATCGTTTACACAGAATTTTTCAAAATGATTATTGCTTTTGTGTTCCATAAGAGGCCTGCAAGATATCAGGGGCTGTCGGCCCATTTCATAGATGAGGGCCACCAAAACTCAAAGCTAAATGAGTCCATGGGAGGGTCGAAGCAGCTGCAGACATTCTGCAAGCATCACCTCCAATCTTCACAACTGTTCTTGAGAGGTCAGATTTATTGTTTCCATTTTACTGAGGAGGAAACAGAGAAATTAAGGGAGCTGATGAACACAAAGCTGATGAGTGTTCTGTCTGGTGCCACAACCAGGTCTTAACATGCCTGCATTCCCCAGGCTTTCCTGAAAAGCTTTATCAGACACCAAACCCAACAGAACATGGCCAGGCTCACAAGTGGGAATAGGTAATTTAAGGTACTTAGATGGGTATTCAGTTGGATTCCTAGAAGGGTGAAAAACGGGCAGAGACAAAGAATCAGCAGCTGCTCCTGGTGAGCAATTTCTCATGGAGAACAATAAAGTGGGATCTCTCTGAAACACTTGATAAATGTCCATAAAATTTGAAGGCATGAAGTAGAAAGATATACATCCCTTATAAAGCATGTCAGCAAGACCAAGAAGGCACATATGTCAGGACAGCTTTGGACTCAGCCTCAGATGGCCAGTACATTATTTTGTGCTTCATGATTTCCTTTTACTTATATGTATAATTGAGGCCTTTTGTCAAACTTAGACAACAGGTGTTTATTGGGAGTTCACTGCATGTAAGACTTATGGGAATTAAAATTTAATCATTAAGAAAGCCTACCATATATTCCCCTTACATCTCACTGATGCTCTCAAGTCACTTGAAAGCATATTTTGCTCCATTTTCCTGAAGATTTCATACATTTTAATGAAGAAACCTAATAACAATCAGCACAAGCTTATCAGAACACTTCTCCCACAAAACAGAGTAGACTATACATCCTTTCTACCTACCTATGTATCTACCTATGTACCTTATGTACTATATCATATTATATCTATCTGCATTTCATACTTGTGTATATACACACATGCCAATATGTATCTATGCAGGACTGAGACTCACTAAAAATGATAATAGCCCTACGGAAAGCATCCCTTGGTGGTTTATCCTTATGAGCCAAGAGGTTTAATTTTTTGTACCAGTAAAGGGGGAGGCTGCACATAAACAAAATATCCTGCACTATCTTACTTCATACCATGTGGACATTGCCTCCCACTACTCTCTTTTCTTTCTCTTGTTCTTCCTCTTCCCATGTCTCCTCCCTCTCCCTCTTTTTGCCTTTATTAGGGAATCTTTGTCCTGGAGCCAGAAGCAAGCCTCCAGGCAGTACCCTGTGTTCTAATAAAGCAGCCCTTTTGTCAATGGCAGCAATGATTACCTCCTTTGCAGCTGCCCCTGGTGTTGCATTTTGTAGCATTATTTGGCCTCTTTGGGCTCCGGTTAGTCCTATTTAACTTACTGCAGGGGTTCCCTGTTTGATCTCTAATTGATATAATTGACTGGGAATAATCTGGTAGGCTTTATAGATGTTTATTGATAGCTAATTTTCCTTCATCCATTGTTTAATTCGATAACAGCATAACCTAATTTATTGTCACTCCAATAGGGATCCATTACCCTTTTGATAAATGCTTCTGGGGCCAACTTGTCAGTAACTGATTTCAAAGAGCTGTTAAGCTCACAGAGTCCATCATTAGTTAATGGCAGTTTAGAAAGCTAATGATGTTATAAATTACAATCAATAAGAACATGGAAATTACAGTGTTGAGCAAGATAACAATATATTATTAAACCAACACTAAACCATACCTTTATTTACTATTCGTGTGAGAGGCTTCTAAATCCACTTAGTGATATACATGATTAACTGAGAAGGCCATGGATTAGGAAGGAAGTTGTGGGATTGAAGCATCTCTTGCTTAGGAGAGTTTTTCAGAACAATAGAGGAATTATGCTACATTCTTTGATAACAGAGGGAATTCAGGGGACAAACACACAGGCACAAACATGTACAGAGCTCTCTTCTTATGCCTTTAATTTGATTCTATTGAAGAAAACCAAAATATGTCATCCTAAAATACACCACAACTTTCAGGTATGCTATACTTTGTCTCTATTGCTCAATAATTTACAGAATTCTGGGAAATGGGTACATAGGTTATTCCTGACCTTTGAATCCTTCTTATAACTAATTACAATGATAGAGGAAGCATGTAGTAAATATAGGAAACAGATTCTACTTCTTTGTGTAAGCTATTTCTAAGTTCACATGACTTATTCTTTTTCAATATGTAGTAATTGCTCTCTAAGGAAGTATACAATTTTCAATTAAATATTATTGTTGATGGATATGCTATTGATTTTGATCTAAGTAAAGGATTAAACACTTGTTACAAATATTGCCAATATTTCAATAATTTAAAGCAATATTTTTCTGGGGAAGGGTAGGGTGTTATGGATTCAGCTTGGAATAATGAAACAATTTTGGAGCTGAATAATGGTGATGGTTACATATCAATATGAATGTACTTGATGCCACTGAACTTAAAAATGGGTAAGATGGTAAACTTCATCAACATTTTATTATAATAAAAAAGTAATGCTTGTTAAAGCTGTGTTGGCCTTTTATATTAATATAATGGTTTTGATGTATTAACAAAAGCTGTGTTGGCCTTTTATATTAATATAATGGTTTTGATGTATTAACAATAATGAGAAACTAATTGTAGACAGAAAACGTATTTTCTAAACCCTGTGTTTGGAGGGGTCTTAAAATGCAGGTGATTGTATCTGTGTCCATTCACCTATTCTGTTTATCTTGAGTACTTCAAAACACTCTGAAAATACAGTACTGATTCTTTCTTTCACTTTTTATTCTGAATCAGAGAAAATGAAGATCAAACATTGTGGTCCTTGATGTAGTAATAAATAGAATAATATTAATTCAATTGATAGTTTCCACTGGAGTTCTTCAGAATTCAAATGCCAGGACTTTTCATTCATTTTTATTCATTTAATAAAAGTTCATTGAGTGCTTATCATAAGTACAGTACTATAGCAGCCACTATAGATAACACAAAAGTATTTTCCCTGGGGAGACAAGGATCTGATTGGGGAAATAAAACACGGAGTGCAAGAACTGTAGGGAAAAAAATTAATGATATAAATGGCAAAGCAGGATTATTCTGAGCTGAATATGATTGTTTTCTAAATAAACTATCAACCTAGAGCAATGAAGTGTTATTTGGTGCTTGGGTCTAGATCCCTTGGTGAAAGGGATGGTGCACAAAGAAGACACTGACATGTGAGAGAATTCAGAGAAGTGAACGAATAGAGCAGGGAGAGAGTCGAGCAAAGTTATAGAGAGGGGAAGGGTTACAGTATGTCCAGCAGATGGAAGAGCAGCAGGGCCACCTGTGCATTCCACTGTCACACCTGGTAACATCAACATCTCAGGTAGTGAGTCCACAAAAGCAAAGGCGTTAACTAGATATAAAGGAAGGAACTCTCAAAGCCATTCAGTGTGGAAGAATCAGAGTTAGACAGAATACACCACAGAGTAAAGAAAGAAAGTATGTGAGGCTAAGTGACTGTTAAGAGCCTTTGTTAACTGCATAATATATACATATATATTTATATACACACATATTCATATATGATATACATATATCACACATAAGCAAATATATCATACATAAGCATGTGTGTGTCACATACAAGCATATATATATATAAGCAATATATATGCTTAATATATGTATGATACATACATACATGCATACATATATAAGATATATATATATATATAATATTATATATAGTACTGCAATAAGAATGTTAAAATGGACAAAAATTGAACAAAACTATTTGTTCCAAAAAAATAGGATCAATATCTGATAGAGGGCTATATACAAAAATATAACAAATATCATTCATGATTGGAAATATACTCCTTCTTTTACCTACTCTGTCTACAAATAGAAGCTCATGAGGGAAGTATTTTGTCTATCTCGTTCACTGCTATATCCTCAGACCTTACATGTAATACATGCTCAGTAACTATTTCTTGACTATTTTCATTAAAAAATTGTCTTGGAACAATACCTACTCAAAATGACTTCTATACTATCTCTGTTTCTACACAACTATATAATTCAATTTTCCATTCATGTATTTAATATATATTGTACACTTCATGTATACTCAATGAAAATGGTGAGAATGGTGAGAAAACCTGAGTCTGTGTTAGTCAGCTTTTCTTTACTATAACAAATACCTGAGATAACTAACTTATAAAGAGGAAAGGTTTATTTGTGCTCATGTGTTTAGAGGTTTCAATCCATTGTTAGGTGGCCCCTTCCTTGTTGGGCCTGTGGTGAGGCAGCACATTATGGCAGGGAATTACTGCACCACATCCAGCAATGATCACCTCATGGATGTAAAAAACCAAAGAAAGAGGAAAAGACCAGAGTCCCACAATCCCCTTTGAATGCATGCTTCCAATTACCTGAAACCTTCCACTGGGCTCCACCTCTTAAATAGTTTCTGGCACTTTTCAATAACACAAAGCTGAATTTCAAGCCCTTGTTACATGGGCCCTTTAGGGACAATCCAGATTTGAGTTACAGCAAAGTCCCTGCTCTAATGAACAAGATAGTCTAACTGGGAAGAAAGATAATAGGGAAATAATCAAACAAAACACAATAACAAAGATTGTGGTAAGAATTATGAGAAAAGTACAACATACTAGGGGTGCACAATGAGGCATGAGTGACCTCAGAAACTAAAATTTAAAAAAAAATATGAATTTAGTGTAAACCCTGAAAAGCAAAAGTATTTCCTTCTGTCTTTTGATATCACTTAGCTTTGGGTTCTGCACACTATAGTTGGTCAATAGATATTTACTCAATAGAGTTATTTTAAATGGATGTTTTATATATTTCATTCATTAATGAGTGAAATTCAGGAGTATGGAACCAAAGGGTATTAGTTATTATTAGTAGGACATTAGTTATTTCTTGTTTATATTGATTTATTTCCTTAATATTTCCATTTATGAGGATGAGAGAACTGTATGCAATGATCAGGTGTGAAGTGGGTATCGTTTATAATGCATAATGCCTACCATCTCTATGCCTTTGGTTTTCACTACACCACTGCCTTGAAGAAACTTTTAAAATACATTTTTTGCTGTACCGAGCATGAACATGCTATTGTACATATTGTGTGTTCCCCTCAGGGCTTCACATTGGGCCACATCTCATAGAATCTTCATTCTGGGGCAAATGGAGGGGTGTTGAGATGGGGAGAGGTTTCCCCTAAAGACTGGTCTCTCCTCCCTCCCCAGGTCTCGTCTCATCCGCACTCCTTCATTGGTGGATTCATGTTCATAGAAACCATTTGTAATCTTGTAAAAATGGATTGTGAGGTTGGGGTGGGGATAAACAGTAGGGCATATGAAAACTTTAAAAAATAAATGAACTATTCTATGTGCAGGCATGGGCCATTAACAGTAAGCAAGAGAAGCACCGTGCAAGTCCCAGGGAGGGAGGCGTCCAAGGAGATGGTGCATCTGTCATCTGTGAGCCATCGCCTGCTCCTCAACTGTGCAGTCTTTGCTACTTTGAAGACACAGCAGAGGGGCTTGCAAGTCTAGGGAGCTGCTTGCAGATTGATTTCCTTGCTTCAATAGCTACTTGACATAGCAAAGTTTGGCTTCATTCCGTTTTTAAATTGAAAATTTATACAGAAATGAGAAAAACCACCACACCCAGCAATGAATTAATAATAGCTGCCAACTAGCTGCGAGAACCATTATATTCATAATGCTTCCCGATGCTGTTCTCATCGCATGCGAAAGAGAATTTGTCCTTAAGCTGCTTATTTTCAAACTACATGTGAAGACAACAAATTGTATGGCATGTTTATCCAATAAGGCATAGCAAGGAAACTAAAGAATCAGATGGGAGGGAGTGAAAAGAAATAGAAATTTAACAGCTAGCCAGCCTGAAATAAAGCAGGCAAGATTAGGAGACACATGTACAATTCTCCACGGTCCCTAAAGTCTCTAGCGAAAAGGTAGAAATGAACTAATTTATTAGTAAAATCACATCAGAGGCAGTAATTTCATGTTAGTGAATTTACATGTAATAACATTAGGCTCCCAACCTCCATTTCACCAGTGTGGCCCTCTCCGATGATGAATGAGGTGCCTAAAGAAAGATGATAGTTTGATTGTTTTCACAGCAAACAGATCAGCATTTTAATTTCTTGCCTCTGTGTTTATTGCTTATTTGGCCCCTTGCTCGGCTTGTAAAAACTTGGCTAAATGGAAATGAATAAATGTAATTACTGCGGGTGACAGTGGTAATCTGTGTGGGTTTTTCATATTGGCTTTGCCAGCGTTAATCTAATCACCGGAGAATATGTGTCACCGCACAAATGCAGTGACAGAAAGCAGAGTTCTCAGTCAGTGCCAAATAGATGCAGGCTGGGAAGCCAGACAGACAGCTGTTCCCCTCTGCTGTAGGAGCAGAAGCTCCAAGATTATCCTGAAAGTTGGGTATGTGCACAAAAGGGTTTGCAGTTTGAGGGAACTCAGAGGAAAGGTTTCCTGATGACCCCGAAACCAATACAAATGGTGACCAGTGTTTTCCCCAGTGCAAGGATGAGGTGTCCCAGGGCACTGGGAAAGTAAACACTGGAACTTTCCATTTGGCAGTACTGAATGGCAGAGAGGACTAGTTAATGAGTGGCTTTACCTTTCAGGATTTTGTTTTCCATCTATAAAAGAGGGATGGGACAAGTCTCATTGCTGAATGTTTGTGTTGCAGGAGAAGCAGCAGGAGGTGAACCAAGCAATCAGTGTGGGGTAGGAAGGATGAAATGAGATAATGTATGTTAAAATATCTTGAAAACTACAAAGCAAAGCTAAATGGAGCAGAAGAGAGTCCTTGAAATACTTTATTATATGTAACATTTATTTTATCAAAGCAGCAGGGAAGCAAAGGATTATTCAGTAAATGGCAGTTGAATGGCTGGTTAGCATTTTGGAGAGAAAAATACATCAAAACCTGTAATACTGTATATTGGTCAAATGGAATTCAAGATGGAGAAAATAATTAAATATGACAATAAAATGTTAGAAAAGTCAGATGAGGAATTTAATATTCACTAGATTTGGGGGATTTGAGAAAGGACCCTCCGCACTGAAAAACAGCAAAAGAAATCATGAAGGAAAAATAAACAAATTTGATAACATTAAAGTTTCAAACTTCTGCAGTCAAAATAAGGTAGCCCAAATAGGAAAGAAAATCGTTTCAGCAAATAAGGCAAACACCAATAACTGTGTAATATGAAAAGCTTCCAAATATTTATTTTAAAAGAGTAAATAAAAACCCACAAATAATTGACAGAAAGAAGATAGATGAAAAGTGTCCAAAGAGAAATATTAGGATAAATGGGTGAGGAAAAAAAATGTTCTAGCTAGCTGAAAATCAAAAGCAAATTCAAACAAATTAGTAAAAATAGGTAATGCCCAATACTTTCCAAGGGGTGTGGCCAGACTGACATTTTTCTAACCTCCTAACAGCAGTGGAAGTCAGTATAAACTTTTTAGAAACCGATACACAGACTTTACCTAGTTTCGACCTTGTGATTTCACCTCTGGAAATACAAGTTAAAGAATGTTTTTTAAA
The DNA here is from genome assembly GCF_001458135.2 of Marmota marmota marmota. Classification (NCBI taxonomy): domain Eukaryota; kingdom Metazoa; phylum Chordata; class Mammalia; order Rodentia; family Sciuridae; genus Marmota; species Marmota marmota. The sequence continues at coordinate 18,419,651 of NW_025999982.1, forward strand.
AAGGGACTATAATATATAGATATACTTATCTATATATATTATATATATATGAAATATTAGCAATACGCTGTATAGCTATTAATTCACATTTAAGCAATTTAGAAAATTGGATATTTTTCCTGTAGAAAGTTTGTGAATAAGAAATTATGAACACTTTAACAATGTGAAAATATTTGATTGATTTCTAAGGGGGGAAAAATCTACAAAATTTTGCAATGCCCAAAGCACCCATTGTAATTATAATATCTTGTAGGCCAACATTGGGGCATACATCATTTCTAAAGCAATCATTGGCAAGAAAAATGGGATGACTATGATGGACTACAAACCATCATTCTGGCCAATGGTTACTGAAAATATTGAAGTGAGTAAAGGAATGTGACCACCAGACTGTATGCTTAAGAATGAAACAGGTCATAGACATGTAGTAAAAGGAGAAGAGGGGTGTGGTATATATATAGGAATGTAGATAGAAAGAACATGTATTCAGAAAATTGAAGAATTAAGGGGATGACTCCAATATCTTAACAGAAATATTAAAAATAATCTTTGTTCCAAATCTCACCAGAGAGAGAGAGAAAGAGAGAGATGGGAGGGGGTGGGGCAGAAGAAAATGAGATGAAGAAAAAAATAGAGTAACACTTTTAAAAAGAGAAAAAAGATCTCTTGTACAGACCATCAATCTTGAAAAAAGAACCCCTGGAATCTAACCCCTTCGATATGAAACAAAGACTTTTATCATCATACTTTCAACCTACAGATGGTATCAGGGATATAAGGCCTCAGGCAATCGGCTGGGAAGGTGGCTGAAAGGCTTAGAACTTTCTTGTGAAGACTAAAAAGCAAGGGAAAAAACAAAGTGGAGCACTCTCGGAGGAAGGCAGTACAAGGTCCAATCTGACCCAAAGTACAGTAGGTGGACCTGCACTCTTTTAAGGTGCAAAGTGTGAACTGAACCATGATAAGAGACAAGGATTTGAGAAGGTGTAGCAGTCATCCAGAAATCTCAACAAAAGCATCTCTCTGCCCAAGAGAGTTAAACTTTAAAAAAGCTCAAGGAATTCAAAGCAGTTAACTTCGGAGACAGAACATGAGAGACCTGGACAGACATGTTGTTTGTAAAATGGCTCTTGTTTGCAGTTCATTTCCATTAGCCTAGATCTCTTGAGGGCATCCTGATGAGCTTTAGGTAGGAAAGCAATAGCATGTGGCAATAACTAGAAGAAACAGGTCCAGGAATGGCGAAAAGCGCTCCTATTCACTATATGGAGGCTAAGTAGCCATCTTTCCTGGAAGAGAATTTACAGCTATTTTTATAGAGTATCTACAAAAATTCTTTCCAGACCAAGGAAATATATGCATTGAACTTCCGGAAATTGGATTTTCTGGTTCTTTAAGTCGGTGGTTTGGAGTCTCATCTTCTCTGGGCATCACGAAGATGGTTTGCCTCCATTGATACCCAGGAAGCTGGAACCAGTGATCCTAGGGGCAGAAATAGCAGAGCTCTCAGTTCACCCCCCACCAAGAGCCACCCAACTTCGCTGCCAGTAAGAGGAAATAAAGTGGTTTCACTGCTTCTAGTTTTGAATGTGGAATTGAAGTACAAACCCAGTTCTCTCACTTGACAAAAAATAAAGATGGGGAAAAGTTTCTTTTATGTTTCAGGAAATTATTACATTTTGGTGAAGCGCTTAGAGGTATAATATGAGCTGGATAATTTTCACAGCATATGATGTAGCGAATGTTGTGGGGCTTTTCCATGACACATAATCAGTATTAAGCCAACATTTATAAAATAAAAAATGAAACCAAGTTTCTCACCAGGAAAATTGGTTTCCCTTTCCGTTCAACAAGATGTCCTGCGGCATCCTTATAATTTTTAGGTTTCGGTTCTCAGTATTCACTTTTACCGCAATGGATGACAGAAAATAAAGAATTCTATGTGTCTCCTAAATGGTAGTGTACCAAAATATTAGGAGAATACCTGGCCCCGAGTCAATCAATATTTAATGATAAGCATTGGTTAGAACCTTCTTTTACCCCTCTTTCAACCATTAAAAAGAAAAAAAAATAGCTGTTATATTTTATTTTTCTTGTGCGCGTAACTTTGTAGGTCAACTTTCTTCCTAGTACTGTACTTAGCACAATAAAATTGATTTTATGTGATCAAGGAAAAACACATCAATTAATGCACTGATATTTTTTAGAATTAAGGCACTTTGTGAAGTAAACAGAGTAAACTGTCCTTCAAAATCATGGAATTGAACAGGGAAAGGAAAACACACACTTAATTATTAATTAATTAACTGACAAGTATATAGAAAATAATGTTGATATTAACAAATTCATGAGAATAAGGCGTAGGAAGTGGCATTTTACAAGGACACTACACCAACACTGCACATTCTTGCATTATGGTAATCTGCTAGAAAGCACTAAAGACTAGAGGTTCTCTAGGAAAACAATAGAAGGGACAGATAACAATCAGTTAAAGGGGTCAGGAAAAGTGACTGTGGTTCTGAATAAGAAACACTATTTTAGCAGCGGCAAGAAGAAAACAGCATGAAAAACACGGAATGAAAAAGAAAGCCAAAAGCCAATGAGTTTTGGTAATGAGTTGAAAACTTTTGCTGAAGAAGTTGGAAAGGTCACTTAATAAAGGACTCTTGAATGCCTAGCCAAGATTCTAGGCTCTCTCCAATTAAAAAAAAGAAAAAGGTTTATGTAAATATTTAGTTATAAACATATTAGTAAAGTATTGCTTAATTTCAAGAAAACATTTCTGAATTGTGAGATTCGCGCACGAGCATGCATGCGTGCGTGCGTGCGTATGTGTGTGTGTGTGTGTGTGTGTAGTGATGAGATTCTCACAATTTTTTAAGTACTGTGCCAGAAAAAAAGGTGTTAGAAATGTTTTCTCCTGGGATAGGAACCAATTGATACTCTGCTTTCTATTTATCACTCAAAAAACCTAATGTATGTTTGAAGACACCTTCTTACTTAAGTGCATGTTTTCTCTTTCATAAGAGGGGAAAGGAGTCTATTCTGACCCTCAGTCCCTACACTTCCATTCCACTGGTTGATAAGAAAGGGAAAAAAAAAGTAAAAGTTACAAATCTGGCTTAACATTCTCTTCCTACTCTGCATATGTATTAAGAGGCCAATTCCTGCCACTGCCTTTACCTGGGAAGGGGAAGCCTGTCCTCAGCTGTTTCTCCATTCCTCCAGGTGCCTGAGGGTGGCAGCAAGAGAGTTAGAGCACACACGGGTCTTTCAGTTACTCCTGGGCTGAGGGAAGGTGCTGTAGGATCCAGGTAACAGCTCACTATGCTGTCTGAAATATCTGGACCCTGGCTGGGAGTGCCTCACTAATTCTGTGAAGCCTTTCTCCTCAAGAGGGAAAGAAAGATCTAAGTAAATAAAAGAGGAAAAGAGAACAATCAAGAATACAAGACACTGAACTGATAGAATACAATATTGAAGCCTGGAGAATATTTTAATTTCTAAATTAAAATAGATCTTGCATAGTGAACTTCTGATAAGATGTACAATCCAACAACAACAATAGCAAAATACAGTTGGGAGAGTGAGGCATATACCTTGGAGAATATTCCTGTGCAGCTTTTTTCTCATATCAGCATAAGCACAAGAACGCAAAATAACTCAAAGGATTGGATACAAAAGTAGATCTCCAAGACTGAAGTTTAAAGAAAGACATAAAAGAAGTAAAGAATGAGGATGGGCAGGAATTGAAGGGAACAAGAGAAGATGAGTTTGTAAGGTGAGGATAAGGTGGAAAAGAGGTGATAGAGTCGGGTAATTTGTATTAATTAGCAAAACACACATGAAAGAAATATGTTACCACAAATATAAAATCTCAGGTGTGCTGAAAATAATTCTGGCCTTAGAATTTGTCCTGCACTTCTTTTTTTCCTTTTGCTCAGTCACCAACAAATTTAGAGTGAAGTTGATTCTTCTTTGCTCTCAAGGAAGACTGTCTTCCTTGACATAATAGGTTAAACATAATAATACTAATAACAAATTATTGTATCATGCATCTTAACTGTATCATTATTGTTTTATGCACATTATTATGCAAGTCAAGTAAAATGATTAGAAAAATTATAACTAATTGTATTTAAATCTAACTGTGAGCCAGACACAGTCCTAGTACTTTTCATCAAAATAAAGCTAGAATAATAATTATCTTGACTTAAAAAGGTGGAAATTAAACCTTAAGGAGGTCACATGGTTTGCCCAAGATTATGCAGCTAGAAAGAGGTGGAACAAAAATTAAAATCCCTGAGTTCACAGTTCTGAATCCTAACAATTTCTTTCTGTTTTTGGCTTTTAAAACTTATAATTGGGATATACATGCCTAACACCTCAAGTACACAAATACCTCAAAGCAACAGATACATGGAACTTTGATTTATACACACTAAGCCCTCTTTGTGCAGCCAATCAAAACAGTTGTATAAAACAAGCTTGGCACATATCATTATAATAAATATTATTATATTTAATAATATTTAATAATAATCTGGAAGGACTAAGTGCTAATGAAGTGACCATAGAACATGTAATGTTCCTGAAGAAAAGGGGGACAATAAAACGCTGTGTCCCTGAATGCTCCCTTTTTGTTTCTCAAAAAACGGTCAAGTTAAGGGAACAAGAAGAACAAGCTTGAGTCAGAAAGTCCAGATACATATATCTTGAAGGACTCTAGCCTTGTCTTGTGCACTCTGGGAATAAGGGCAAACCAGCGTTATCTGTAGAGAGCTTCTTTCTTGCATGTAAGCTGGGAGAGTTGCTCCTTGGGATGCGGTGTATACAAGCAAGCTAGTGCTCATGATGTCACTGCTTCTGCAGCCTAACACATAAAGCCTCTTTTGACTGAGGAACTGGTGCAGAAGGGAGGGCACTGTGGAAAGAACATGTGCCACATGTCTAGTCAGCCACCACTAGACAAAACACTGGGAGGGAGAAAAAGCACTGCTTGGTAAAGCATCTTGAGGGACGGAGGGACTAGCTGTTCAGCCCATCACCAGTGAACTCCAGGAGCAGTCACTGATCAGTTTGCCCCAGTAAATCATATGCTCCCAAACTGTCTTCAGCCACTTTCATTGTCCTTTGTGCAACCGCACTGCCCTGGCATAACTGGCTGTAAACAAGATAGGACTAAAATAATTTATTGAAACATTTTAAAGACCACATTATTTCAACAGCTTTGTTCCGGATGCATGACCAAGTGTTTGTCAGATAGCTAAACATTGGAAAGAACATATTCCAAAAACAAAAATCCCACGCATGTACACGGAAGTCCACTTGATATATGTATATGAGTTTACAGGGGCTTTCCTGCCAGAAATGCCTAAGGTCCACTGAGAAAGGCTGGCTGTGGGGTTCTTTGGAATTACAGCTGAGATTGGGGTGATTTGGAGGCCTTCTGTTCTTTAGGACTGATAATTTTCTGTCCATCCCTACTGTCCAGCTATTGGTTTCTTTGCTTCTTTGGAAGCGGGGATGTAAGAAATGACTCTAGGAATACATTTGTATGTGTATTCCTTGTCCATCGGCAATTGTGTGAAGGCTTCCTCCCTAAGGTTTCAATTACAGAAGTCACTGTTAACTTTTCAAAGGCTTCAATTTAACATCTGCCCCTGCCAGGTTCATTTCATCTGGCCTGGGAGAAATTACATAAGTAACACTTCCCTCTCTCCTGCTTTCCCTGTTGAAATGGGATACAGAACACAGAATGGTAGAAAAGAAGGACACATACTAGAGTTCCTCAACTTTTACTGGATTAGGTCTTCAGCGATCAAAGAGTATTACCAGAGATTCATGAAAGTTAAAGAGGAAGGAATACCTAACATCCCTTCTTCACCTCTCATGGGTTACACAATGTGGGTTTTATGACACTATGTTTTATGTCATTAGCCCCCTAGTTAAGGACTGTGCTATAAAGGCTACCTGAATGAGGCTTGAGACAAAAATAAAACAATAACTAGGAAAAATAAATATAAATGCATGTGAAAAAGCAGAAAATATATGCTCTTTCATGAATTCTTTTTTTTCCATTTCTAGTAAATTCTATAGGAAGTTTTAATATGTATCCTTTAGAATACATGGCAGCAGCCCTATGGATGTGAGACAGGCACAGAGAAGGAACACTTGCTGATTCTGCTGTCTAGACGAGGGCTTACATTGATTAGTTTTTATAAAAATAATGAAAGAAGAACTGGCCAATAAAAACAGAATTAGTTAAAGAAAGGCTTCTGGACCCAAATGCAAGTTAAATGCCTGCAGGTCTAGAATGAGAATGTGTTACTCGTGATTTGATTTGTTGTTGTTGTTGTCCTTATTCCTGCCCATAAGTGATAGAGGAGAGTTGGATACCTCCTTGGACTTGAACTATCAAGTTCTCCCACAAACACTGCTTCTCAAACTGTACTTGTGTTGGCAATAGGAAGCTTCTAGCTAGCTCTTTCCCTTTGCTAGTGAAGTAGAAGTGGTAAATTAAGGCAGGACAGCTGACATTTTCTAGAAAATATACCAATTGCATCTCTTAAAAATTCCTTTTGTAAGGAGTAGTAAAATTTTAGGTTAAGAAAGAGCTTTATGTTTTAAAGAAATGACCTTGTTCCCCTAGGTCTGGACTCATTCCCTGTAATAAAATGCCAAACAAGAAAAGTCAGAACTGATTGTGAAATTCAAGTGCATTGTTTCTTAAGGAGAGTCTCTAATAATTGTTATTAGATGACACATGGTTTAAACAAATTGTTACATAGGTTACAATAAAATTGTAAGCATAACAACAGTGAATTGACTCACTGTAGCTGTTTAAATGTATTGGAACTAGTTCCTCTGTCACCACATAAGACATCCATAAAAGAATTTGGTTCTAAGTAGGGATGCTGTCCCACAAATTAAAAAAAAAAACAATACTCTGTGGAAAGCTGCATTGTAAAATACTATAGATGAAATCAAAGTAATAATACCCATTGTTAGCAGTAATTATCTGCCTAATAAATACCACTTATGTAATGGGAAACTCAACCTGTTTTAAGGTTGATAACAAACATATAAAATCATAGCAAGCCAGGCACATTGACCCATGCCTATAATCCCAGCAATTTGGAAGACTGAGGAAGAATGATCATAAATTTAAGGTCAATCTCAGGAACTATTTGAGACCCTATCTCAAAATAAAAAAATTTAATAGACTGGGGATGTAGCTCAGTGGTAGAGCACCTCTAGGTTCAATTCCCAGTACTTGGGGAGTACTTCATCTCCTGATGAAGAATAAAAAGAAAAAAATGCATGAGGGGTACATGCCATTCAACAAAAATGAGAGATAACTCATTCTAAGGTTAAATTTTTTTTCAAGATAATGTGAAAAATACTTTTAAGAACAAGAACAGAAAGGGGGTCCTTAAAGAACTTTTAGAAAATGCATACATTGTCTCAAAAATTTTAAGATCTACCATCTAACAAATGATACCTGTGAAGAAATTGAAAGGACAATAAAATCCTTACATGTAACAAAAGACTTGAATTGGGTGTCAACATACTTTATATACAAACAGAGATAAGAAAAATTGTGGTATATATGTGTATTAAGAATTGTAATGCAAAAAAAACAAAGAAAGTACATGCATAAAGGCATGAATTGACGTGAACATACTTTATATAGAGAGATATGAAAAATTGTGTTCTACATGTGTAATAAGAATTGTAATGCATTCCACTGCTGTCATGTATTTTAAAAAAATAAAATCAATAAAAGATAAAAAAAAATAAGGTTTAGTGTCCAAGCTACATAAACAATTAAATCTTACTTTCAAATCAGTAAGAAAAATGCATAATAGCCAGTAACAGGCATTTCACTAAAATACAATTGAATGATGAAGCATAAAAAATGATATTCAAACTCATTAGTTAAAAGAGAGGTGCAGATTAAAAGTAAACAACCTCGCACTTAATATATGTTAAGCTAGAAAACAAAAAGTATGTTAAGAAGGATTAATACAATAAAAATTTCCACCTTCTTCTGGTGACATTAATTAGCCAAGTTGAATAAATGTACTCATTGATACATATCACTCTATCCCTAAGTGTTTTTTCTGGAAAAGGAAAGAAAATATTCATAGCAACATTATTTGTGATAGCAAAGCACAAAAAATAGTGCAAATAATTTTCAATATGCTATGAGCAAATTAGTTATGCTATATTTATTAGCAAAGTATAACATCAATAATAATGAATGTGTATTCATAAAATTAATTATTCATGAAGTTGAATCAGGTCACGAAATTATTATTTCTGTGAGAAAAGAGCAAGGCCCAAAATAGGCCTTATAATATTTTTATAAGGATAAAAAACAAAACTAAACAATATATTATTTAAGAGCACATAGAGTAAATATATAAACTGAAAACATGCAAATAATCAACACCAAATTGAGGCTGACATTCTGAAAAGAAGGCAAGTGGTCATGGGTGTTTACGGAGGAGGATGCAGTTGTGGTGGGTCATACTCGTCTGCTGACTGGAGATGGTCTATTTCTTTAGATGAGTGCTGAGTCTATGGTATATATTATTTCTCAACCTATACATGAAAATGCTATTGATAAGTTTATGTAAGTGTGCTTTCTTATTGTTCTTATGTAGTGGAGTTTCAAACTTAGTCTAAGAAATTACTAGGGCTCAGGTATATTTGGACATTTCTGGTAAACTGATTTACAGGGTTTTTCGAGGAGCTTGTTGGGAGATAATGTAACCTAAAGTCAAGGGCCCAGATATGTTACCTTTATTACTGGGAATGACTGGAAAATGCAGATTGATTTTACAGAGCGCTGGATCTCCTGTTAGCGTAGGGAGTTAACAGGAACCTTCTGGATATCCACATGCATCTCATCTAAACCCAAAAGAATCCTTTAAAGTAGGTATATTTTCTGCAGTTGGGCAAGTGAGCACCATTTGGAAAATGGACTCATCCTTTACACAGGAGCTGAACTCAGTGATATGATTTTTCCTATGATCAGGAGATCTAAATTCTAATCTAGATTTTCAATATTCAGCCTATAGTCTGCCCCTTTCCCTGAAATTTCTCAGATTCTGCACTGCTAAAATCTTGGGGTTAGATATTTGTTGTGGAGACATTCCTGGGCATTGCAGGATTTTTAGCTGACTTTCTGGCCCCTCTCTGCAAGATGTCCTTAGTACACCATTCCCCGTCCTTAAATTATGACAACCAAAAGCATCTCCAGACTTCGCCCAATGTCCCTCAGGTACAAATACTCCCTCTCTATTAGGAACCATTAACCTATGAGACCATGATTTTACACATGTATGACTGCATTATTACACATGTTTATGATAGTAAGTTTCTAGAAACTTGTCTTGTTCATTCTGACTCTAGAACCCACACTAAAATTTTCTGTACCCCGTGCTTATTAATGTCAAAAGAGTCCAAGCAAATGTTTATAGCACACATCTGAATAAAGGTAAGATATGGAAGGAAAGGAAATACCACCTCACATAATTTTTAGATGCTCAAGTACAGAGAGTTCTTTTCATTGCTTCCTTTTAATTTTCATCTTGAAATTTACAGGTCAAATAAATCCAATCAGTTGAAATAATTCCTGACAATATGAAGATAAAGCTAAATAAATAGAAATGGTGGCTGATACATTAATTTAATAAATTGATACCTTTGTAATTTCTTGATTATGACAGTAATAATTTTCATACCAATCTGTGCATAGCACTGCATTAGTTGATGGAAGATATCTTATAGTTTTTTAATTGAAAATTGGAAAATGCACCTCCGTGATGCTACAGGGGAATTTATCTGAAAGTTGAGACTTATCTGGAAATATAGACACTAAATAATTAAATCTTTCATTTATTACAAAATGAGTACCTACACAAAATACCTAGAACTATGATAGATATAGGTAGACGTGTTAAAAACGAGATTAATTTCAGTGTTGCTTGTGAAATAGCATTCAATCTATGGGTAGGAAAAATCCTGTTGTGGTTGATTGTGTCATGGAGAAAAAGCTGCCTTGCTGGGGAATTTTAAGAATTTGAAGCTTAGAAGAAAAGAGACTTTGAAATCTCTGCATGATGTTACACGCTGCATTTAATTAAGATTTGGGTATTGTCATTAAAAACAGAGTAAATACTACTCTTTTTTCTAATCAATACGGTAATGACCAACTTTTGTCCCACCAAAAGAAAACTGAGAAAGATATCAAGCCTAGCAATAACAATAGTTTCATATCAGTGATTTCATCTGACATATCTTCAACACACTTTATCTATTTCTACTTTATTAGTGTAAATGTGCACAGACACACACAGAGTTTTCTGCAGGAATGCAAAAGATAAGCTAAGTCACTTATCTGAGGTTTTAAAAATAATAATAGTTACATTTATATCAGGCATAAATGCAAACCAATGTAGTCATCTTGTTCATAAATGTATGACTATGTGGTGCTTGTTAAGACAAAAATATATCTACTTGACAAATCAGTGATTTTTTATATAACTTATTATTGCCCTATGACATAATAAATATAATCTTAAAAGCTATGATTCTGTGTGTGAAGTAACAGTTTGAATAAATTAACGTTCTACTTATCACAACATCTGCAACATTTGAAAGACAGCAACTGTCTTTGAGTCATATTATTTAACTCACAAAAAATATTTGACAAGCAAAAGGAGTTCTCCAACATGCTTCCATTTCATAAGTATCAGTAAGCACAATATGGGAAACACTGAAATAAATGGAAGATATGAAAGGAATTTTCCCCCAGAATTTTAGGAACAACAAAACCAACCAAAAGCAACAAAACTAGCAGCATCCTTAGAGATTTTTCAGGCATCAATTTCCTTGTGTCTAACGTGGGGACAGAAATTATCTTTAGAAGCCAAATGCAAAAGCATGTGTCTGTAATCCCAGAGATTTACTAGGCAAAAACAAGAGAATCTCAGATTCAAGGCCAGCCTGGGCAACATAGTGAGACCCTGACTCAAAAAAAAAAAAAAAAAATTTAGAACAAAGAAAGTCTGACAAAGCAGACATTAAGTAATCATTGTTTTGAAAAGGAAGTCTTATTCCTCTGAATTGTTATAGCCTATGCTACTCATTTGCTACAATGTTAGAAATCTATGTAAATAAAAATATGTTTTGTTTTTAGGTGTATATGACTTTTCTCTCCCAATTAGATTAAAAATTTCTGGAAGACTTTTTTCATCCCCAAATATCATTCTTATTCATAATGCTTCTGGCACATGCTATTTGTAATCTTGATAAAACCGGATTTCTTACGCTTTGAAATCTAGGTGAATTTGTCTCAAACATGAATCCTTTGCCCTGTGGAAACCAAAAAAAAAAAAAAAAAAAAGTTCAGAAAGAGTTCTGTGATTTATTAGTGTGTTTCATCGTATTTCTCCAAGTCTTAGGGTTTTTAAAATCTGGGGTTTTTGTTGTTGTTTGTTTGTATATGTGTATACAAGCACACATGCTAATACATATACTTAACATTCTGCACTACAACCTTTTATTTTATATTTCATAATAATACAGTTGTTGTCTTTCTGTGGTTGACTTATTTCATTTGATATAATGTCCTTGAAGTTTATTCTTGTTGTCACTTTTTCAAGATTACATAGTATTCCTTTGTGTATATATACCATTTTTTAATATATTCATCTATTGATGGTCACTTTGATTCTTTATGTGTGATCTTTTTGAATAATGAACATGGGAGTGCAGTTGTCTTTTTGACTTTGTGTTTTTCAGATACATATCCAGAAGTGAGATTACTGAATTATATGGTAATTTTATTTTTAGGTTGTTGAGGAACCCCAAGATTGTTTTCCAAAATGGCTCTACTAATTAACATCCCCACCAACAGTGTATCAGGGTTCCTTCTTCTCCACACCTTGTCAATACTTGTTATATTTTGTCTTACTTGTATGTAAAGTTTAAAAAGAATCAAGCACATAGAAAGAGAGAGTAGAATAGTGGCTACCAGAGCCCAGGAGCAGAAGGGATGTCAGGGATGAGGAACATGGAGGTGTCCATCAAAAGGTACAAAGTTTTGCGCTGGGGTTGTGGCAAAAACCCCAGTGGTGGAGTGCTTGCCTAGCACGTGTGAGGCCCTGGGTTCAATCCTTAGCATCATATAAAAATAAATAAATAAAGTAAAGATATACAAAGTTTCAGCTGAACAGGAGGAATAAGTTTTTTTTTAATACCTTTATTTCATTTATTTATTTTTATGTGGTGCTGAGGATTGAACCCAGCGCCTTGACACGTGCTAGGTGAGCGCTCTATTGCTGAGCTACAACCCCTGTCCCAGGAGGAATAAGTTTTAGTGAGTAATTGCACAACATAGTGATTACAGTTAAGAGAAAGGAATTCTATATTTCAAAATTGTTTAAAGATTTTATTTTAAAGATTCTGAGAGGATATTCTAATTGGCTTGACTTACCCTTTCTAGGATGTATATCAAAAGATCACATTGCATCATATAGATACACAATATTTAGATCTCAATTAAAAATATAAAAATTAAAATAAAAAACAACAAAACTTATTCTCACAACATGCTCTTAAAGATAATGTTTTTTTTTTTTTTTTTTTGCAAGAGGTTTGAGAAAAGAAATAGACTAGAGGTCATAGCATGACCATGAATAACTGTAAGAGGAAAATTAGCCATCATTGTTCTTATAATATCTTTTGGCATCCTACACTTTGGGGATTTTATCTGGCCTTTCACCCTCACCTTCCCAGCTTTTATTCAATTGCAATCTCCCTTTTACTCCTTTCTCTCTTCTCTCTCTCTCTCTCTCTCTCTCTCTCTCTCTTTTAATGGAGAACCTGACTGGTTGTCTATTCAACATTCATTTCACTTTTACCCCTACAAACAGAGCCCTGTTTTAGTTAGGTGTCTTTCCTTCCTCATTATATTGAATTTTAAGGAAAGCAGACCACATCCAGCACAGAGGTTGTCCTGGGCAGGGCTGGGGAGTCCCGTGTGACTCATGTGACCTAGGATAATCCCACCACTCTGAAAGGAAAGAGGATTGAAGGAGAGGTTTTCCTTCCCTTGCTTCTCAGAAACAAGCCCCATCAGCTAGCTGACCACCATGAAGAAGTTTCAACCTTGAGTGGCTGAGCAAAATAAATAAACAACAATCAAACAAACAAACAAAAGAACCTGGGTCCATCAGGACAGGCCCAAGCCACTGCCTTCAATAGGCCAGCAGTCGCACCACTCTGTTTCTGTAATTATAAGGTACTACCTTTTAAGCCCATCTGAATCAGCTTCTTGTCATTAGGTGGAAGTATCCTAATCAATTATAGTGTTCTTTTCAATTCTTCTTCCTCTTAGTAATGAAAAGTTCTCTCTCTTTTTTAATTCAGGTAACAGGCCTCGGTGCCCATTCCTTGTTGTTCAGTCCTGTGTGCATTTCTGTAAGCTTGCAGTTCCACACTCTCCACCAAGATAGTTACCAGGCTAAGAAAAATTTTGGAAACAGCTATTAAGGACATAACATTTGCCAAATGTTTTCTTTGCTATAAGGAGACTGATTCATAGTGGGATAGGGAGGGGGAGCATGGGAGGAATAGACAAACTCTAGATAGGGCAGAGGGATGGGAGGGGAAGGGAGAGGGCATGGGGTAATTAATGATGGTGGAATGTGATGATCATTATTATCCAAAGTACAGGTATAAAGACATGAATTGGTGTGAATATACTATATATACAACCAGAGATATGAAAAATTGTGCTCTATATGTGTAATAAGAAGTAGAATGCATTTTGCTGTCATATATAAATTTAAATTTTTTCTTTTTAAAAAAGAACATAACATTTGGGAGGGGGATATAACTCAGTTGGTAGAGTGTTTGCCTTGCATGCACAAAGTCCTGGGTTCAATTTCCAACAACACACAAACACACACATACACACAAACACACAAAGGTAACATTTTCTCAGTATACATATGTTGACTATTATTTTTTCTTATCTCTGCCTGAGAGCTGATATAGTTCTCAGCTTCCATTAGGTGAAATTGTCACCAACCTATAGACTGCCACAGTATCCTGCCACCAGAGAGAAGAGGCCCTCCACTTACTGCCAGCTGTATAGAAGGAAATCTGGTGGAAGCTCCCCATTCTCCTCTCTGTTTTCTTGGCCCTTGAGTGCAGAGAGCCTGGATGCCCAGAAACTCTACCTAGTGCAGCCAGAGTGGGTTACCTGCTGCAATGTCTGCTGCGCTGTGCTGCTCAGGTCTCCCTTCTGGATTGAAAGATCTGATGCCCATCTAGAGGATTTCTGTTTACATTTAGCACATTCTTTGCAACCTCCACTAAAGAGCTTTGCAGCCTGGATTTATTAATGGGATGATTCAGAAAAGCAAAGAACTACTCCTTCATCTGAATTTGGGCAACTCTGCAGGGACATCTGAGTTTCAGCACTCCCTGGAAATTAACTGGGACCACTGTTAAGATTGTGCCTGACTAGCATCATTCTGAATGGAGAAAAATTGAAGGCATTCCCTCTAAAATCTGGAACAAGACAGGGATGCCCTCTCTCACCACTTCTGTTCAACATAGTTCTCGAAACACTGGCCAGAGCAATTAGACAGACGAAAGAAATTAAAGGCATAAAAATAGGAAAAGAAGAACTTAAATTATCACTATTTGCAGGTGACATGATTCTATACCTAGCAGACCCAAAAGGGTGTACAAAGAAACTATTAGAGCTAATAAATGAATTCAGCAAAGTGGCAGGATATAAAATCAACACGCATAAATCAAAGGCATTCCTGTATATCAGCCATAAA